>NC_135399.1:4207951-4507951 GCF_051989625.1 Stigmatopora argus
AAAGCTTTTATCATCAAATTCGCTGACGACACCACTGTGGTCGGACTCATCTCAGGAGGGGATGAGTCGGCCTACAGAGATGAGGTCAACAAATTGTCTTCATGGTGCTTGGTGAACAATCTAACACTGAACACCACGAAAACTAAAGACATAATCCTGGACTTTCGCAAACACAGCACAGATCTGGCCCCACTCCTCATAAATGGATTATGTGTAGACAGGGTCCAGTCCTTTAAATTCCTGGGGGTCCACGTCACGGATAAGCTCTCATGGTCTACAAACATCACGGCAGTGGTGAAGAAGGCTCAGAAACGACTCCATTTCCTCAGGGTACTTAGGAAGAACAACTTGGGCACCAAGCTTCTGATAACCTTCTATAGAACCACTGTAGAGAGCATCCTGGTGTACTGCATCACAGTGTGGTACGCTGGAAGCACGGCGGCTGACAAAAAGGCCATGCAGAAAGTGATTAACACTGCCCAGAGGATTGTCGGCTGCTCTCTGCCCTCACTGAAAGACATTGCTAGCCCTCGTTACCTCAGCAGAGCCAGGAACATCATAGGGGACCCGTACCACCCTGGTCACAATCTGTTCCAGCTGCTGCCCTCTGGCAGACGCTATAGGTCCCACAAAGCATGGACAATAGGCTTAAGGACAGTTTTTTCCTGACATCCATCAGAACTCTAAATTTGCGGTAACATAACACACATTCCCTTTTGCGGTAATATGAAAAGATGTTTGGGTAGTGATCTGCCTCCTACTAGCTGACTGAAGGTAAGTGAAAGACAGTGAGAGGTAAGCGACCTGTATCCATAACAGCAGAATGCCAAATTACAAGATTCCGTAACTATCACTTATTTGGGTCTTTTGCCGAGTAAACGCAGCTTAAGGAGAAGCACCACCAATTTCGTCACACGCAGTTTCTGGGTGTGATGACAAGTAGGCTTTTTTTGTTGTTGTTGATAATGACGACAGGGCCTATGTCCGATTATTATTATTATTATTATTTTGATGATTTGATGATGATGATAAAGCCTATGTCTGAACAGTTAACCCACCAGGGATTGAACCTTCGATCCCAGAACTGTTAAATCCGGTGAACATGCGCATGCGACTCCCGGCCAAAATTAATGCGGATCTTTTTCAATCATATTTTGTACAAACTGTGGCTCTTTGCCTCGTTTCATGTTTCTCTTATTTTTATTCTCTCTTAAAACACACTCAAATTCATCAGGGCGCATTTTAAATATATTATATTTAAATAATAATTTGGCAGACTAGATTTTTTTTTATGCTGCTTCTGACGTAAGGGACCGCCAATCATCTACGCGGGTGTGGCTCTTTAACTCTCACAGTTTAAAATTTTGCTCTTTGTGTCTAACTTGTTTACCTGCCCTGGCTTAACCACTCACCCACCACACTGTTTACAATAAAATAATTCAAAAAATAACTTTGCTATGGGAGAGGTGTTTACCCCAACTTGTGTGGGTTTTCTCCGGATACTCCGGTTTCCTCGCACATCCCAAAAACATGCAGAGTAGGCTGGTTGAACACTCTATATTGCCCCTAGGTATTGCAGCCTAGGTGAGTGAAAATGGTTGTCCTTTTCTTTGTGCTCCGCGATTGGCTGGCCACCAATTCAAAGTGTCCTCTGCCTGGTGCCTGAAGTCAGCTGGGATTGGCTCCAGCAGTGGTACAGAAAATGAATGAATGATGAAGGGCAATTTTAAACTTAAAAGAAAAAAAATCTGCCCAGCAACCAATGTTCCCTCTAATTTTTTGTTTGTCTGGGCAGAAAGACAACCTCCCTGAGCACACTGAGTACTGGTGTGAGCAACATCATCATTGCTCGCTATGGGCACACACCAGTATCACACCTGCCATAAGCAGGTGCATGTCTACTACACATAAATGATTTAGTAATAATAAAATGTAATGATTAATATCTATGAATGGGCGGCCCAGTGGATGAGTGGTTCGCGCGTTGGCCTCACAGCTAGAAAATAAAATAAAAAAATTGGGATTTTATCTTGTGCGCTCCATATGATTTGCTGTGCGCAGAGAAGACGAGAGTAGTGCGCAATTGCGCACACGCGCAGCTTAGAGGGAACAT
Organism: Stigmatopora argus; assembly: GCF_051989625.1. Taxonomy (NCBI): domain Eukaryota; kingdom Metazoa; phylum Chordata; class Actinopteri; order Syngnathiformes; family Syngnathidae; genus Stigmatopora; species Stigmatopora argus. Next base: position 4,210,065 of record NC_135399.1, read on the forward strand.
TGCCAGCAACCAAAGACGCGTTATGTCACTCGAGGTGCCATCGATGCTTAAGCACCATCCACGCTCAGTTTTTGCAACCAGCAAGACAGGTGTTTTTTTTATTTTATTTATTTATCTTTTAGCACAGATGCTGCTATGCCCTTGGGGCTGACATTTCTGATCAAACATATTTGATCTTTTCATCGCTCAGGCCCGATAGTGCTTCATGCGTGGGGAACAGAAACCAACGACGTAGTCTCCCTATAAGAGCATAAATAATGATGGTGGACTATGGGTACCTTTCAGAAACTAGGATTGATTGGTCGATTCATGGCAAGCTTACGCATGCCTGTACAATGTTAGACAATACTTTACGATGAGATCAAGGCCATTTTTGTCCACATGATGTAATTTGAGTGAAACTTTGATATACTACAATGAACCCTCTATGGTTGACTGGCTCAATGTTTACGCCACACTTATAATACTCAGTTGTTTTTCGTATGGATGATCCCTAGTGAGGTCATTTTGTTTTCCTTTCCTCACACATCTTTCCGCAATATCGGATATGATCTGTCAAAGATCCAAGGAAAGTGAATGACGGAATTGAGCAGAGAAGCTCCTGGCAGGCAGTTTTCATTTGATTTTTTTCGCACAATCGGTAAAGCCAATGAAAAAGTAGAGTAGACCAACTTTTTTTGTCTCCTGGAAGGGCATTTAGGGAACAATGGTTATCATGCAATGGGGGCTTTGATCTCATTCAATGTCTCACGGGGATCTTTGGTGAAATCTACTCAGCGGTTTGATGCAGCCGTTTCATTTCTGTTGCATCTAAAGTCTGGCTGAAACGTTCCGTGCCTGGTGTGTCTGTGTGGCAAGGTATCTGTGAGTGCCACATCTGAGGGTGTTGTTCAGGGGTCATTGAATTTCTCCATGAATGCTTTTTGTTGTCGTTTGCTTGAGGTTTGACAGTAAGACAAGAGTTATTTCATATACAGTATGTGCACTTAAACAGTGTTGGACCTCTGACAAGTGAATGACAATTTGATGTAATATATATTATACTCTCTATAAACGTTTTTATAATAACTCTGTGTACCACCTGTTTTGTGTGATGTTTTTCCCCCTCAAGCAAGCAAGCTATTTCAGTGACTAATATGGCTGAGTGCTGTCATTTGTGACCCAGTTGACTTTTTATAGAAATATTTCTATATGAATGATTTTTTTAGGGTTCTTCATATTTATTTCACTTTCCAAAATATTTGTCCATCAGTTTATGTTATACGAGCTGGATTTTTTAAATTCCCCAAAAGAAAAAAATCACACCAATAGAACAATATTATATTCAGACAGCCCTTGTCGATTACCGTATTGCCCCGAATGTAAGACGACCACCCTCTTTTTCAAGACTCAAATTTGAAAATACTTTTTGAACCCCAAATTCAATTTTTATACACAAAATAATTATAGTACATCTGAAACGAATGATTACACCAATATTTTTGAGAGAAAACGTGTGTTATTTTGCCTCATTCAAATCATGCAAAAACTGACTTTCACATCTTAATACCTGAATTTAATTTAAATATGTAAACTAAAGTACAATCACATTTGTAAATGAATGGCTTCTGGTTTTTGAAATGTAAATTAACCAATCTAATATGATAAAACAACAAAATTGCAATAACTGCATTAACCATCAGTGCTTAGCATTTCATTAAAAGATATCTGTCACCATCTAGCGTTGCGAATGGGTATAATGTCTTATATATTCAGGCCAATACGGTACATCTTGTAAAATGCAAGTTACATTTTATCATGTTTTATTGCATTTTTGAAAGTATTGTATTTTTTTTAAGTATAAAAGAACTGCTCAAAAGTAGGAAACCCAATCACCATTGTGCTATAATGTCTCTGGATAAAAAAAAATATTGTTTATAAATGTGTAAGATCATATATAATGTTTACATATAGTAATAGAAATAATAAATTCATTTTCTGAACCGGTTATTCTCACAAGGGTCGCGGTGGGTGTTGGAACCTCTCCCAGATAGCTACAGGTGGGGGAACCTGAATTGGTGAATTCTTAGAAACGTTACAATTTAAATTAGAAACATAATGCTCAAAAATTTAGAACCAAGATCACATATATATTACCCCACTCGGTCGCCTGCAGGGTACGATTGTGATGACATGCAACCTACTGTTAGGTATTGGTTAGGTCAGGTTTTGTTGTTTTTTTTCCTCTATGTGACTTGTCCTCGTGAATACCCATTGAGTTCACCTGTCGTTCCCCCGCCCCTGGTGTATCGCCTGCTTGCTGTCTCTCGTGTGACCCAGGTGTTTCTGATTGTCTTGTCCACCCATGTCTGTCTATTTAAACCCTGTGTCTATGTCTTCTTGTGTTCTTCTCATGCCCAGTGCTCCTCTTTTCTCCACATCTTCCCTGTAATGGTTGGTTTTGCTTTTTTGATTTTTAAGTGTTGTTTTTGAGAACCTTCACAAGTTACTAAAGTTATGTTAGTGCACCCTCACTCTGTGTGTCCGCCATGTTCTTTGAAAATCATTTAAGCATGTTCAAGGGAAAGATATAATTAGTATTCACTGATCAGTCTGTAGTGAAAGATTCCTTTTCTGTTGATATATGAAGGATATAGCAACAAACTAGTATCACATGCAGGTGTCATATTCCTTAAGCAACATTGTGTTGTGTGTATTATGAGGACGACGCGTGATACTATCCCCTAGAGCACGTGTCAAAGTGGCGGCTCGGGGGCCAAATCTGGCCCGTAGCATCATTTTGTGTGGCCCGGGAAAGTAAATCATGAGTGCCGACTTTCTGTTTTAGGATCAAATTAAAATGAAGAGTATAGATGTATATTAAATTTCCTGATTTTCCCCCTTTTAAATCAATAATTGTAATTTTTAATCATGTTTTTCTGTGTTTTTAGTTCAAAAATCATTTTGTAACATCTAAAAATATATAAAAAAATATACAATAAACATTGTTTTAAATCTATAAAAAACTGAATATTCAGGGCTTTGAATCCAGTTCTTTTGATCCATTTATAAAAAAACTAAATATTATATCTAAAATGGTCCCGGCCATGTGAAATCAAGTTGACGTTAAAGCGGCCCGCGAACCAACCCGAGTCTGACACCCTTGCTCTCTAGAGGAAGCAAATAGGTTTAAAACAAAAATATGACATCTAAGCCAAATATTTTCTTTAAATTAAACCAGTTTGGTTTTAGATGATCACGGGACATTGCTTGGCCAGGAATTTATATATCTTGAAATTTAAAAAAAAATCACATTTTATTTTACACTAATGTAGGGTTCCGTGAATGCACATATGAAACTGGTGGGGTTTGGCAGCTCCGACAAGGTTAAGAACCACTGGTCTAGATCTTATTCCCCAAAGTGACCGTCTTGCAAATTGTATTGCACACTCAATGAAAATGCCCAAAAGCATTAAAAAGCTGTTTCTTTGTATAGTTCTTCTTTAAGAGTACAGATATGCCTCAACATACAATATACTCAGGTTACGAATGTCATATATGTCGATGTTCTCAGTTACCCAGTGGCGGGCCGTCAGGGCCTTCAAGGCCTTCTCTGCCTGCCGAAGAAATATCTGAATCATATTATATTTTGTCCATCAATACTTATTATTCCAAATGGTCTGTTAGCTACCTTTCATTGCTTTTTACCCTGTTTCCACTGCTTCCAGATGTGTGTTTTCATATTGAAGCATTTAACCAATCACATTTCAGCCATTATTTGTTGCCAGATCAGATCTGCCTCAAAGCCTTCACAATCAGTTCTGCGGGCTCTGCTGCATTAAACTAGACTGTTGCTTTTAACCAATCAGATTTCGAGTTGGCAACCCCACAATGCTTTTTCATACGCATTAGCATTTTGCTGGCTGGGATACGTCATTGCTTTCACCAACTATGATTGGCTAGTAGGCGGGCCAAAGCCACAGTGAGGCAGCAGAGATCGCAAACTCCACCCACAATGGCCGACAGAAGCAAAAACAAATGGATTCTGTTGCAGATTCGCTCACAAAGCTATTTTCCAGACGGACTTTTCCAGAAAAAAATGGACATCATTAAGAAAGGGCGGTCAACTCCGAAGCTAGCAAGCCTGTTACAGCCGGGAAAATGGTGTGCGTGGCACTTTCAGTGCGCTAACTTAGCTGCACAAGCAAATAGTATATTGTTGTGTTGATTTAAAGCCATTTTCAAAACGGACTGTGCCGGAAATATGACAGGACAGGCTCGACTTTCATCATTAGCTTCGATGGCGATAGGAAAGAAGGAAGAAAGAAAGGCGGATGGATATTGTGTACAGTTAAAAAGAATTTTTGGTGAGTATAATATGGCTATATTCCTAAATAATATTTCAATTGTGGGCCCGGTTCTGATATCTGAAAAGCTCCAGTGTTTTGTATTTAAGCTCCAGTGTTTGTATTTAATCCCTAAATGCTGCTAGGATGTGGATTTTACCCCAGTTTAATTTTTGCCGTTTCGCCATTGACGTCCATCGCTGTCTTTTCCCAAGGAAATCACCCCCCTGGCCTGGTTGTAATGTCTCAAAAGCTCCAGTATTTGTATTCAGTCAATAAATGCTGCTAGGGGGTTGATTTTACCTAATTTTAGTGCATTTTTTGTCATTTCACATATGGACGTATCAACGTTCATCGCTGTCTTTTTACCGGGGAAATGATACTCCGGGCCCGGTTCTGATGTCTACAAAGCTCCAGTATTTGTATTTAATCAATAAATGCTGTTTTCGGCTGGATTTTACCCCATTTTCGGGCAATGTTTGCCCTTACGCCATTGACGTTCATCGCTGTCTTTTCCCGGGAAAATCGCCCCCCTGGCCTGGTTTTAATGTGTGAAAAGCTCCAGTATTTGTATTTAATCATGAAATGCTGCTAGGAAGTGGATTTTACCCCATTTTTGTGCATTGATTTATTGATTATTTTTATGTGTCGCAGCTGTAGCTGCAGTAGAGGTTTTATAGCCATAAAATAGTTTTTGAGGGTTGGATTGATACGTTGAAGGCGCTAAGAGAAAATGCACCGACCGCCACTGCAGTTACCGTCTTGGCCCGAATTTAAGACGATGTTTTTTGCATTGACATCAGACTGAAAAAGTGTCGGTCGTCCTAAAATCGGCCTCTGGACATTTTAACCCATTCACAAGACCAGATGGCGCTAGATTCCTTTAAAGCAAATGCTGAACACTTTGATTGTTAATCGACTTGAATGCCTTCATTGCCATCATATAAGTATCATTAGCTTTAACTTCATCATGAAGTGCACACATAAATAATCAATAAATAAGTAATAAATACATAATTAGTCAATGTTAGATAAGTAGTCAACATGAATAAGTGGGCACATAAGTAGTCAGGTACAAAATTTGGTACCTCGGGATACGAGCTTAATTCCTTCCGGGACTAAGCTCGTATGTCGATATTCTCGTAACTCGAACGAACGTTTCCCATTAAAATGAACTAAAAACAAATTAATTTGTTCCAACCCTCTGAAAAAACACCAAAAACAGGATACTGGATTGGAAAAAAAATGTTTTATTTCTTCGTAACACATAACTAGTGGTTTAATATTACTAAAATGTGTTTAATAGAACTAAAATTAGACGGATTTCGCAGAGGGTACAGAGAGGGACATAGTGGCAGGCGAGGGGGATGAGTGGGGGAGACTTTTTGCACCGGTGAATCGTAATAAAACAAACAAATTTAAATGAACTTGGATTATGATGCAGACACTCAAAAATAAGTTTACTCTAACCTTACACTAAACTTAATTCTAATTTTGTTTTACATTTTTATACCTTCTCCTGGCCGGGTTGGCTGTTTGCCCCGCCTCCAACCTGACTTTTAGTATTGATGGGCTGTTTGCTGTTGTATTCCCTTCAAAATATTCCAAAAATGATGCAAATGTTCTCACAATAGGATAACGCACGACCTCTTGCCAACGAGAAGTAGTCTTGAATTAGCGATCGCTCCGCTGACGGGAGCTAACAGGCTAAGGGGGGAAAAACACTGAAAAAATGCAACGCTCCAGTCAGTGCTCGCAGAGACCTTACAAAGAGGTAGTTGCGACTAGAGATATTACACGAGGGGGAGAGAGCCAGTGCCCCTGATGTTCTTACGAGCAGCCAATGAGAAGTAATAAACTATACACCTCGTATTAGCGATCGCTCCGGCATTCGCGCTGAGTGACGGAAAAAAACACTGAAAAAAATGCAACGCTCCGCCCAGTGCTGGTAGATATCTGTTATACATGAAAGAGATGCGGCAAAAAACACAGTGCGCTACAATGATAAATAGCCTCTCATGTCTTGGCCACCTTGCTTTCTTGCATCTCAAAATTTTTCTCATATTTAGAGATAATGATTTGCTCAAAATTTTACTCGTATCTCGAAATGCTTGTATGTAGGGGTGCTCGTATGTAGAGGTACCACTGTAGTGGTTAGCAGCCTATGGAGTTTTAGTGCAAGTACAAGTTAAGAAATTAGTCTAGATTAGGTCCTCCTAGACCTGGGTGCAGAACCGGAGTTGATGCAGTTATTGTAATTTCGTTGTTTTACCACAGTAGATTGGTTCATTTACATTTCAAAAATCAGAAGCCATTCATTTACAAATGTGATTCCACTTTAGTTTAAATAATTAACTGTTCAGATATTAATACGTGACAGACAGTTTTTGCCTGATTTGAATGAGGCTTTTTCTTTTGTTTCATTTCACTTTCTGAACCGCTTTATCCTCACTAGGGTTGTGGGGGGTGCTGGAGCCTATCCCAGCTGACTTGGTGGCCAGCCAATCACAGGGCACAAGGAGACAAACAGTCATTCATGCTCACAGTCGTATTTAGAGTGTCCAATCAGCCTACCATGCATGCTTTTGGAATGTGGGAGGAAACCGGAGTACCTGGAGAAAACCCACGCAGGCCTGGGAAGAACATACAAACTCCACACAGGTGGACCGAACTCGACATGCTTTTTCTTTCGAATATATTGTTACAATCATTTGTTTCAAATGCCCTGTCATTATTTTATGTATAAAAAATGAATTTGGTATTCAAAAAGTATTTTCTAACTTGAGTCTTGAAAAGAAGGGGTTTGTCTTATAATCGTGTACAACACACCTGTGGCGCATTAGATGCGTCCAGTATTTTAGGATGACTGTCACTGTCATCTGTCGTCAGACAATTGCTTTGCTGTGTGCCCCCAACGATTTCCGTAAGTTTCTTGCCAACATACGGTTGTGCGTCTTATGGTATCTTTTTGCCAATTTTGTATCCTTAGATTCCTAAGGAATTTTATTGTGCGTTTGTGTTGGATCCATCCTCAATGGCTTGAAAAACACTGATGGGAAACACTGTAACAAGACACAAAATGTCAAACTGATTCCAAAAAGTTTTCCTTCCTACTGAAACAGCGCAGACCGTTAGGCCAATGATAGGCCTATAGGCCAACCAAGAAATTTCCCGAATACGGGATGAAATAAAGTTCTAATCTAATGAGGAGGTCTGCTGGAAGAAGCAGCACTAGACTGCAATCAACTGTTTACATTTAGAAGAGAACAGATCGGTGAAAATGTGTCATCTTGGTGGGTTGGAAAATACTGAAGTGTGGCTGTAGCGAGCACTTCCGATGTTGCTCACAGTGGTCCTCAGTGTCCTCTGGGATGTTGTCTTTCTGCCCAGACATGAAAAATTAGAATTAATTTTTTTGGTACGATTGCTTCCCCATATACCAATAACTTGCTGGCCTCCCATTCGCTAGAAGGAAGATGCGTTTCTATGATGCCAGAACCAAGGTTTGCGCTCTGTGTGAGGATGCGAGAACCAGCCCGTGAAGGGGTAACATCCATAGAGTCCGACAGGGAAGAACGGCATCCAGTTCAACCTTCTAGAACCTACCTCCCCTGTAATTCAGCCAAGTCTCATCTCATCTCATTTTCTGAACCGGCTCATCCTCATTAGGGTCACAGGGGGTGCTGGAGCCTATCGCATCTGACTCCGGGCCAGAGGCAGGGGACACCCGGTGGCCAGCCGATCGCAGGGCACGAGGAGACGGACAACCATGCACCCCCACACCCAAACCTAGGGGCAATTTAGAGTGTCCAATCAGCCTACGATGCATGTTTTTGGAATGTGGGAGGAAACCGGAGTATCCGGAGGAAACCCACGCAAGCCCGGGGAGAACATGTAAACTCCACACAGGTGGCCGTGACCTGGATCTGAACCCAGGACCCCAGAGCTGTGAGGCTGACGCGCAAACCACTCGCTCCACCGGGCCGCCCGCCAGCAAGTCGTGTCCTACTAAATGCAACTGTGTTGCTTCCTGCCTATCCCATATTACAATTACAAGTTCTGTATAATCGAGATAATCTGGTGGAATCCCATTAGAAGGGTACCCGAGTCTAGACAGTGTGATCTGTGCCCTGTACTAAATTGTACTTCATAAAATAACATTGCCGCCCATGGTGCAGAGGTTCACTCGCCTGACTTCCGTGTGGGCATGAGTGGGCTCAATTCCTGCTGGTGGCGGTATGACTAGGAGTGTGGAAGGTCGTTTGTCTCTCCGTGTGTGGCCTACCACTGACTGGCAAACAGTCTAGGGTATAGTCTGCCTTTCGCCCGAAGATAGCTAGGTTAGGCTCCAGCAACCCCCCACAACGTTTTCGAGAATGTGCAGTATGGAGGATGGATGAATGAATGAAAATAAAATTTGCTGGATTTACTTTCTCCCACAAATGCACCAAAGGATGCAATCAGCTGAAGCTTGCATGCTGGCACTCACACACACCCACATAAACACACAAGTACACGTGCGCTTGGTGCTAACCGTCATCCAATAATCCACCTAAATCAAACCACAGAATAACTATTAGAGAGAGCAGAGGATTTACTGTCTTTCTAAAAATATACAACACAAGCAATGAATGACTGGAATCCTCCTCACTAAGCTGTATTATAAATTTGTGCATTGCATATTTACCGACAGTGTTTTTTAGTGTGTGCAGTTTTGACCGCCTGTGTCCTCAACAAAGCAGGATGATTTTGCTTATAAGTCTGCATTATGAGACATGTTCCAGATCAACATGTGGATTAGAGACCACAGGAACACACTGTAACCTAAACACAGACAGATCAAATGGATCTACTCTAGAAAGCTGAAGTTAAAACTGCCCCATGTGAACTTAAGCTTACATTATGGTTTTCCAGATGATATTTTCGGCCTAAATAAAAGGATGGGGTAAAACACATTGACAAAACAGTTTCCCCCTGATATAAAAAAATATATATATTTGATCCATGAAGAACAGTTGAACAAAAGGGAAAAAAGCGGTAGTTATTTTGTTTTGCAAAATTGCTACACTTGCTGTGAAGCGTGGAGGAATGGTGCAAAATCAACTAGAAGACATCATCATGATTCATTTCAATTATTTTAAGTCATTGCAACCAACTTAGTGGAAAAATCATCAACTGGTGTCATCATTTAAGGAGTTGTCTAGGTAAGGGGGAAGTTGCAAGCAAGTTCAGACTAAGTCTAAATACAATTAAAGTGATACATTATAATTAATCAATATAATACACACACAATTTCATATATATATATATATATATATATATATATATATATATATATATATATATATATATATATATATATATATATATATATATATACCAGTGGCGGTCCGTGCATTTTCTGGTAGCGCCTTCAACGTATCAATCCAACCCTCAAAAACTATTTTATGCCTATAAAACCGCTACTGCAGCTACAGCTGCGACACATAGAAAACAATCAATAAATCAATGCACAAAAATGGGGTAAAATCCACTTCCTAGTAGAATTTCATGATTAAATGCAAATACTGGAGTTTTTCAGATATTAAAACCAGGCCAGGGGGGTGATTTTCCCGGGAAAAGACAGCGATGAATGTCAATGGCGTACGGGCAAACATTGCCCGAAAATGGGGTAAAATCCAGCCGAAAACAGCAGTTATTGATTAAATACAAATACTGGAGCTTTTTAGACATCAGAACCAGGCCCGGAGTATCATTTCCCCGGTAAAAAGACAGCGATGAACGTTGAAACGTTCATTTACATCCATACGTGAAACAGCAAAAAAATGCACTAAAATGAGGTAAAATCCACATCCTAGCAGCATTTATTGATTGAATACAAATACTGGAGCTTTTGAGACATTACAACCAGGCCAGGGGGGTGATTTTTCCCCGGAAAAGACAGCGATGGACGTCAATGGCGAAACGGCAAAAATTTAACTGGGGTAAAATCCACTACCTAGCAGCATTTAGTGATTAAATACAAAAACTGGAGCTTTTCCGATATCAGAACCGGGCCCACAATTGAAATATTATTTAGGAATATAGCCATATTATACTCACCAAAAATCCTTTTTAACTGTACACAATATCCATCCTCCTTTCTTTCTTCTTTCTTTTCTATCGCCATCGAAGCTAATGATGAAAGTCGAGCCTGTCCTGTCATATTTACGGCATAGTCCGTCTTGAAAATGGCTTTAAATCAACACAACAATATATTTGCTTGTGCAGCTAAGTTAGCGCACTGAAAGTGGCGCACACAACCTTTTCCCGGCTGTAACAGGCTTGCTAGCTTCGGAGTTGACCGCCCTTCTAATGATGTCCATTTTTTTCTGGAAAAGTCAGTCTGGAAAATAGTTTTGTGAGCAAATCTGCAACAAAATCCATTTGTTTTGCTCTGTCGGCCATTGTGGGTGGAGTTTGCGATCTCTGGCTGCCTCACTATGGCTTTGGCCCGCCTACTCTCTATAGCAAGACAATAATAGTTGGTGAAAGCAATGACGTATCCCAGCCAGCAAAATGCCAATGGCTATGAAAAAGCATTGTGGGGTTGCCAACTCGAAATCTGATTGGTTAAAAGCAACAGTCTTGTTTAATGCAGCAGAGCCCGCAGAACTGATTGTGAAGGGTTTGAGACAGATTTCTGATCCTGGCAACAAATAATGGCTGAAATGTGATTGGTTAAATGCTTCAATATGAAAACACACATCTGGAAGCAGTGCAACCAGGGGGAAAAGCAATGAAAGGAAGCTAACGGACCATTTGGAATTATAAGTATTGATGGACAAAATACAATATGATTCAGATATTTCTTAGGCCAGCAGAGAAGGCCTTGAAGGCCCTGACGGCCCGCCACTGATATATACACAAACAATGTAAAACCTCTATTTTCTATGCTGTTCTATTTTTGAAACTTTCCCCCGCAGTGCCGTTCAATTAGAGGTGCCTTTCAATTAGAGGTGTCGTTCAATTAGAGGGTGCCGTTCTATTTTTCAATTCTTCTTATATATATATATATATATATATATATATATGCATTCATACCATATATATATACACATACATACATACTATATATATATATATATATATATATATATATATATATATATATATATATATATATATATATATATATATATATATATATATATATATATATTTCAATAAATGCTGTTTTCGGCTGGATTTTACCCCATCAAGCTTGAAGCTGCATTGAAGTTCTATTTTGTTTTTTTTCCTTCTTGTGGTGTTTCATCTTGTTGGTTGAATGGACTCTCACATTGATATACGTAACACTGAATATAGGACCATTCTTTGTAATGTAGGTTGTCTATTTGATATCGATTGCGGCATGGTCTTCCTACAAGAGAGACTCAACTGTGCCACAACTGAGTGTTTCTTTAAGGTTTTTTGTTATTCCCCCTAGACAGGGCTCTGAATTTTTCCTTGCCCAATTAGGGAATGTTACGTTTTTTTTGTCAACTGTGGGTTTGTTGAAGAATTAATTAGGCTTATATAGTAGGGTTTTAAAATGGATAATAAATAATAGGTTAATACCTAGAATCATGTGATGAATATTGTTACCTTGGACCTTGCGGAAGTTGGAAAAAAAATCACCATCAAACCTTCAATTTGCAAACACTAAGTTTTCTGTGATGCTCCAATCTGGCCATAATACAGTCATGCATCAGATGCAGTTTAATCGCATTTCGCAAATGAAACATTCCCCCCAAAAACACTTTGTACAAACCAAACAGCATGGACACATCAATTATTCATGCAATAGCTCTTGATTAACTTTTCCAATGAGATATCCATCAGGAGCACTGGGTTTCTGACACAAACCAAATGGGATAGTATACAAAGTCTGACTGAATTGTGTCATTGTGAGCCTGATAATGACGGCCTTCTTTACACATTAAATGCAAGTCCGAGGGGCCCTTGCCTTGGCGCCCTGTTTTTGCACGAGGTAAAATGCCTCCCATTGAATGGGGCAAAGGCACAACTGTTAAACATTTATGGAGGTTGTTTAAACAGCCGTTTACTGCAGATTAAATGAGATCTGTGCCTCTGGCTCCGAAGAATCTGCTGTTCAGATCCCTCCCTACGGAAACACACAAATGCCTTCAGACTTGCACAAGGCAACATGCTCATATTCACAAATGCACATAGGCAAATTTAGAACGCAAATACTGCGATAGGCTGGCAACCGCTTTAGGATTTACCCCGCCTTCTGCCCATAGTTAACTGGGATGGGCTCCTGCTCCCTCGTGACATCTTATGAGGATAAAAAGCTTGGAAGATGTATGACTGAATGACTAGAACACAAATAGTGCATAAGAGCATTGACCATACATGACTTTTTCCCTCTGGATTGTTCATGAAGAAGTACGGACAAATTTTTGAATTTGATATTTTACCTGTCAGTTTCTAGAGTGAGGTACAAAAATGTAAGAGCAGAAACATATTTTTTATGAAGGCCAGAAGGGTAGGCAAAGAAAAATATTAGCGATGCTCAGGCAAAGGATGGTGTGAATGGTTAAAGACAATGCACAGACCGCCACCAAAGAACTACGTATACCATAATTTTGCAGCAGATGGTCTCACTGTTTATTGTTGAACCATTCAAGGCACTTTGCTCAAGGAAAAGCAACCTCGGAAAGTCATGTTGAAGAAGCCTTTTCTACATATCACACTGTGCAGGGGCCCACTGCAAATATCTGACACCCTGGACCCTTGTGTGGTGGCCTCTCAAGTCCCTGGCTATTCCTCCCTCAAATGTAACATCTCACAACTAAAGGTCTGGTGTGTTTTGAGTTAGCTATGGTTGCGGAACACTTAGGACAGGTACGTACATGGCCATCACCTGCCTCGCCTCTCCCGCATCTCTTTTAACGCGCCACATTCATTATAACCCACAGATTGACTGGTAAGAGCTCGCCGTCCCCAATGCAGTAGAGCCAGTGGGAAAAAAATGGACTCGGATGGCTCTTGCCATTGGCAGGTTGGCGCTGGGATAGTGCTCTGAGCATCTTTGAGCCATCGAACATCACAACAAATTGCAGTGACGAGATGGGATGGGCTAGCACCATGGCCAACGTGAAACCTAAAGCGGAGTGGGACGAGCGGAACGGTGACAAGTGGATTTGAGGCCTCTAAGAGGGGCTAGTCTCCGGTTGCAATTGCAGCTGAATCTCAGGTAGATGTTGGCAAACTTAAAAAAACCCTGGGGCTGCTTCCTCTCAGAGGGGCAAGGCATCTCCAGAACCACCACAACTTTTTCCATGTCCATGCATAGTTCACCCTTTCCTATGATGCGTCACGGAGGTACTTATCGGAGCCGCAATCTACTAGAAGCATCTTGGTATGAGACCTGAGCTTTCTGAGGGGTGGGTGGGATTAGCTGCATCTGTTACAGTTGCATGGCATGGAGGTAACGTGGCTGTTCATGCCTTGGAAGGAATGAATTATGCTTGAATGGTTTAGAATGCTGGAGAATTGTCTGTTATCTTGTTGAAGAGAACTGATTTGGCTCTGTTGTGGTCTAGGAGTGAAGTTGGTGGGTGCTTCAGGTCTGTCTGTGGTTGGCCAATCAAACTGTTTGGATTCGTGGAACAGAGGGCATCCCAACTTTGATTCAACCCTGGGCCTGACAAACAGTTTACTTTTTTCATGTTATATGATGTAATACAAATCAATGTTAAATATACATGTCCTCACAGCAGGCAATAAAGCTCAAGAAACACTCAGTAATTGAATGTGGAATCGAATGTGCACATTAACGCATCCAAATGCCACCTGATAGTGTATTGGTTCAATCGCCTGACTTTTGTGCAGGCAAGCGTGGGATTGATTTTCACTCGGTGGTGGTGTGATTGTGAATGTGAATGGTTGTCTGATTCTCTGTGTGCCCTACACCTCTCTGGCAATCAGTCTAGGGTGTGGTCTGCTTTTCACCTGAAGTGAGCTGGGACAGACTCCAGGCACCCTTACGAGGATGCACGGTACAATGAATGAGAGTGAATGCATCCAATCGGTTCGAGTGGACTATGTTCCACAACTCCATTGGTGAGGCAGCCAACAGGCACTAAGTTTGTTGCCTGTTGTGGGGGCAATCCCTGACCCTGTATTGTTAAGTCATTTCTCAATTTTTGATTGATAAGTGTAGAGCGGGGTGGCCTATTGAACGTGTGGTTAGCGCGTCAGCCTCACATCTCTGCGATCGCGGGTTCAATCCTAGGTTGGAATCTTCTTATGTGGTCCAGTGTCTTCCTACATCCCAAAAACATGCATGACCCTTGTGAGGATAAGCAGTACAGAAAATTAATGAATGGACGCTTCAAAACAGAGGTGAAATCACCATCACACGCCGCAAATGGGTGAGAGAAAACCAAAATGAGAAAGCCTAATACGCAAGCATATTGGATTCTATTTATAATTAATATTATTCAGGGGGTGGGGCGGCCGGGGGCGTGGTTGGTTGGCGCATCGGCCTCACAGTGGGGGTTCAAATCCATGATGGTCCACCTGTGTGGAGTTTGTATGTTCTCCCTGGGCCTGTGTGGGTTTTCTCCGGGTACTCCAGTTTCCTCCCACATTCCAAAGACATGCATGGTAGGCTGATTGGACACTATAAATTGCCACTAGGTATGAGTGTGAGCGTGAATGGTTGTTTGTCTCCTTGTGCCCTATGATTGGCTGGCCACCAATTCAGGTTGCCCCCCGCCTCTGGCCCGAAGTCTGCTGGGATATGCTCCAGCACCCCCCGCCACCCTAGTGAGGATAAACCGGTTCAGAAAATGAGATGCGATGAGAGATTATTCAGGGGTATTTTTCTATGAATTGGTAAATACATTTCACATCAGTCTGATCTGATTTTAAAAAAATACAATAGCAAACAACAATAACAAAATACTAAGTCGCACATTTGATTGTGTTCATTGTGGGGAATTTTGTAAAATGTGCATTTTATGCGAAGTAAAAGGTACAATAAGATAATTAAAAAAAATTGTGCTTTGTTGTTTTGTCTCTCATCCAGGGGTTGCCAACTCCGGTCCTCGAGAGCCACTATCCTGTCTGAATTCCTTTTTCCCCTCCACTTACACACCTGAATCAAATAATCGGGATGGGTACCAAGCTTCTGGACAGCTTGCTGATGAGTTGATCAATTTATTCAGGTGTGGTTGAGCAGGCAAATATTGAAAACAGACCAGATAGTGGGTCTCGAGGACCGAAGTTGGCCACCCCTGCTCTAATCTATTTTATTCAATTGATTTTCCATTCGCGGAGGGACTTCCTGTTGTCCTGGGAGTTTGCACGCATATGTTGAAATTGTGGAGCGCTGAAGATCTTTTGGGAAATGTGTGACTATAGCCTGTGGTGGGGTAATTAAAATAAAGTTATCAACTACTCTAAGATAAGGACTTTACACAGATTTTTTAGATAACCATCCAATTCTTACAGATAAAAGTTAATAGTTCTGTTTCATGGTTCTCATGTCTTTCACTTTTATGCTTGCACATAAAACTTGATTATTCAGTTTTTTTTTACTTCATATTTTTCTGTACTGTCTATTCAAGACCTGTCTTTGTTCTCTTCCTAGTATTTATGCAATCTGCACATCTGAATTCTTGTTTTAAATCTCATTCATTTCATCTGGTCTCAGTCATGCTCTATTATATCAGACAATTACTTCCTTTCTTTCACTTGACTCTTGACTCCAAGCTAGTTCCAATTGAGACTATGTGTACCGTCTCCAAATGTGTTTACTTTCTTCCTGTTAACCTAGTTTGGGCATTGGCAACTCTAGGATCTGGAGCCACATGCGGCTCTTTAACGCTGCACTAGTGGCTCCCTGGAGCTTTTTAAAAAAAAAAAAAAATGGAAAATGAAGGAAAGAAATGTATTTTTTGGTTTCAAAATTCAAAAGTTTTAAATTTCAACATTTCTCTCAATGAAGATTTGCGTCATAGCTTGCGACACATGTTTTTATATCAGCAGGACAGGATCCTAGGCGGGTGGCTCCTGGAAACAAACCGGCGGCTGCGAGATGGGACATGGATCCCAAGGGGAAAAGAGAGAAATAACTGAGGAAAAATGAGGATTCCACAGTTCTTGGACCAAATCATTTGGATTAATGGCCAATGCCAAACAATTGCCAGAAGCTTTGCTGTGTAGCGAGATGTTGTCAAATAACAAGAAAAGCATCGTGGAAATACATTTCCAAATAGGGCATGCTACATTTGCATCTGAGTACCCACTTGGGAAAGAGAGAAAAAGTGCATCACTTCTGGAGAAATTAGAGGAGCGCAAAAATACATTTAGGAAGTGTATTGCGTCTCCAAAGTTCACGACTCCTGTTTTGTGGGAACTTGGGAGATAACGCATAGGGCACAAAGAGAGACAGCACACCAATCACGTTATATTGTTATACTGTTCAGGATATATTTGAATTTACTCACAAAATGGTATAGTGGTGTAGTCCGCCATTCACCGAAGTCATCTGTGATAACCTCCAGCACCCCCTACCATGACAAGGATAGGCAGTGCTGAATATAAATGAATGAATACTACTTTCATTTGTACACATTTTTACCTGTATGCTAAGTTGCCAACACATCATGGTGACGAAGTGACGTAAAGACTGAGACTTTATAGTATATAATACCTGAATCATATACAAATCATGACCCACCGGGTCATCTGTGGGATAGGGAGGGTCTTGCGGTGGGATTGGTGTGGATGTGTGGCCTAGATGCCTGAGAGGTCCCAGTCCGGTCCCACTGCGAAGGTTTAAGAAAATGCTCCGAAGAATTGGGACCACCCAAAGCCTTGCTGAACATAGAAAGTCTTTCTCCATTAAGTTAATAAAAAGAATTGCTGACATTCCATGAGCAAGCTTTGGATTTCCTTCGGCCGCCAACCACCTTGTTGTTCTTAGTTTATTAAGTAAGTGTGAAACTTAACTAAAGCAAACAAGTTGGTTTTGTAACAAGTATTCATTCATTTTCTGAACTGCTTATCCTCACAAGGGTTCGCAGGGGTGCCGGAACCTATCCCAGCTAACTATGGGCACCAGCCCGAGGACACCCTGAATTTCTCTCTTCTGCTAGCGAGTTTCAGGGTGAATTTTGACATCCTTCTGAACTTTTTTTAATACTTAATATAAAAAAAACGTGATGTACTGCAGTCACGAAGTGGTGAAGGATCACAGTAATGCTCCGTTCAGCAGGTCAGCTCAAAGACTCTTCCATATGTGATAAAAAATCTTACTGTATATGAATTTGAAACATACCAACAGACAACTGTATCCAGCCCATCAATGGGAGCATGATTTAATTATGTATGGCCGTCCATCACAACTGACCTGACCTGTATGAGTATGAGTGAGACCGTCCAACAGAAAACACAATTTCCCGGGCACTTGTTTATCTTTTTCCGCAACCATTGTGGAGCCGCTCCGGCGGTGATTTCCTGACTTGTGTGCCTTCTATCCTCGTTCATCAGTTTTAACACTTTTTTTAAAGAAAGTTATGGTGCGAGTGAAAAAAAGCTTGCTGTTATAAAGTGTTCAAGAGTCTTGACGTTGTATGCCTTGCAAATTTTAGGAAATTTTAAAAAGGCAAATGTCATTGGATCAATATTTCACAAAAAAGTAAAAAATTTCAATTGTTGTGTGTTTACGTCCGTATGTATGTATGTTTACTCAGTTGCTTGTTGTGATCATGGGCGGAGGACCCCAAAGCAGGTAAGAGTTGTAACTCTGACAGTGGCGATATATCTTTATTGCACTTTGGTGAGCCTGGGCGAAACTGACAGAGATGTGGATCAGACAGGTTAGTGCACATGGCGTGGGGGTCGAGAGCATTGAGGTCCATAGGAAAATACGAGGCGAGGGTACACGCGATATGGGCGTAGACGTGCTCCAAGGACAAAAACAAGAAGTTGGAGATCAAGCAAGAAGAACAAGCAGGAATGCGAGAAGGCACTGACAGTAAAGTGATAGAGACAATCCAGTGGCGTGGTCAAGTTCTGGGTGACTTAAGTAGGTCCGTGATGGTGATGAGTCACACCTGGTGTTGGTCGACCCATCTGGTGTTGGACCTGAAAAGGACTTTAATGGATTAATAAATAAATTTCTTATCTATTTTCCCTCTTTTGTGTTTGGCACAGTGGTCAGGGTATGAAAACATAGGAACCATTAGATGGCCTAACTGCAGCCACAGCTACACATGAATTGAGTCAAATTTAGACATTGCCCATTACAAAGACAAGAGAAATTTAGAATTTAAAACCTTTTAGATAAGAGAAAAACAAGCATCCATGAAATTTGGTGCATTGGAGATGCAGTGAAGAGAAAGTCAAGAGAGCTTGCGAGCTTTGCTTAAGATCAATCTCGTGTAAACCTGGCCTTTGGATCTAGCCTTAGAGGTTTTATTTTTTCCAAATAACTTCAAGAGTTGTGTTTCATTGTGTCACTTTGTAGTGGTGACTTTATTTCAGAGACATGTTTGCTCCCGGCTGAAAAGTTGTAGATGACACCAATTTATAGAAAATGTCGTTGGTGGTACTGTGGAATCCTGATTACCACATATCCTCACAGTTCTGAGATCAAGCATTTAACCCCAGGTTAGAGCCTTCCTGTGGGTTGTCAGCATGTTTTTTTTCATGCCGTGTATTCTTTCATAGGTATTGCAGATTTCTCACCCAAAAATAGCATGTTGGTTAAATTGAACACAGTGAATTGTCCATATTTGTGAACATGAGGGTGAATGGTTGTATTTTATCTTGTGCAATGAAGTTGGCTGGCAACCAGTTAAGGGTATACACCACTTTTTCTCTACAGTCAGCTGTGATAGGCTTTACCACTCCCACAAATCTATTGAGAATAAACGTTATGTCCCCCTCCTGCTGCCTGTGGTTGTCTGGGATAGGCTACAGCACCCCCCGCGACCCTTGTGAGGATAAGCAGTACGGAAGATAAATGGATGAATGAATGGCTATTTGCCTTAAAAGTAAAACTAAGAAATTAACAAGACTAGATGTGTCTATGAGAGTGGTTGGACCTAATTAGGGTACCTATGCTAAATCTGGACAACATTTCCGAAGCAGATGTTACAATCGTAATATAATGTTGAAATTGGATTTGGAGCTGAGTACTGCATGCTTTCCCTTTCTAATATTGAGGAAACATCCTTAAGCAGCCCTGTAATTTGCAGCAGTAGCAGGTTGTGAGGTGTTCTATACTGTGACTGTCTGCTCAGTCTTAATGATTCAATGATAATTTGACTGCTTGATTCGTTAACAGGGCTTGGCGGAGATCAACAAGCTAGCACGCAAAACAGTCCTCCTTTTATCCTAGGAACCTAGAAAAAAAAGCCATGTACTGCAATTTCATTGTTGTTTGTCTTCTTCAAAAAGAAGAAAAAGACCTCAAGAATAACAACAGATATATTTTTGTCACGTTGCTGTTGCATTTAGATGCGCTCTTTCACACGCTAAGAAAAAGATAATGCTTTAATATTTCCCTTTGGGGAAAGATATGGTGATAAATCCGGTTGCAAAGATGACTTGGCAGGATACACAGTTGGCTGCTTGTTGTTTTGGTGTGAGCTGAGGCCAGGGTGCCTGCCAAAGCGCTGGTGTGGACAGCTGGCCCGTCTGATCCCTCTGGTCTGCTCTTAAATTGGTTTTAGCGGCAGCACTAATGAAGCTGATTATCTGTGTGGCTCAAGGCCCAACTAACCCTGTGACATTCCTCACAGCTGGTGGGACCGAGATCTCGAAAGCCATCCAACAACAAAAACAAATTCATATTTATATTAATTGATCCAATTATAGTTACTAAAAACACATCGATATTTCTTAAAATGACAGTTAACAGATAATAATATCAAGTCAGCTTTTAGATGACAACTTCTACTAATATTCGTACTTTTGTCTTATCTCGTGAGCCATTCGACTAAAGCTATTTCACTCTGTTCTTTACAACATTCTCCTCTATGGAAGCCATTTTCTTCCTTCACTACATCCATGTGTGTCCTCCTAGGTCGACCTCTACCCTTGTTACCGGGCAATTCCACACTCAAAAATCCTTCTACAGATAGAGTCCTAAACGCTCCTCTTGACATGCCCAAACCATCGAAGTCTGGTCTCTCTAAACCTTGTCTCTAAAATGCATACATTTCACTGACCCTGTTATCGTCTCATTTCTAATCCTATCCCACCTGGTCTCGTCTAAGAAGAACCTCAACGTGTTAGGATTAGCTTGTTATTGTTTTTTCCATTGCTTTCTCCCTGTGTTCTGATGTTCGTTTTCCTACTCTTGTTTGTCCCTCCTGTCTTGCCGTTGCGCTCGCGCAGCTGCGCTTCATTTAGAATTAGTTCTTGTTTGGTCTATCTAAACCGCACTGATTATTATGTCATTTGTCGGATCATCTGTCTTATTTCCCTTGCCATGTGTCTCCGTTACCTCGTTCCTCGATTCCACGTGTTTTCCCTAGTCAGGTTTGGTGTTGTGATTTGATTTCTAAGTCTTTGTTATTTTCTAAGATCCTGCCTAAGTTGTTAAAGTTTTGGTATGAGCACTACTTCCCTCGTCCTCGCCTGCTTCCCTGCGTTTGGGTCCTAATTCCTCGTTGCCTCGCCACGGCGTCTTGCCAAAGACGTAACACAGCGTCTTCATCTCCGGTTCTTCTCCGCCTGAGGTCTTTTCCATCAAACATACTTCCTCTCTTCTAGAACTTCTCTCCTACCTGCTCCCTGGTCTCACTGCAGATCATAATGTTATCTGCAAAATCATATTCCAAGAAGCTCTCTGTCTTTTCTCATTTTTCAGACTATCCATCACCATAGCAAACAAAAATGGCCTCAGGACCAATGTTCCCTCTATTTTTTTGTTTGTCTGGGCAGAAAGACAACCTCCCTGAGCACACTGAGTACCAGTGTGAGCAACATCATCATTGCTCGCTATGGGCACACACCAGTATCACACCTGCCATAAGCAGGTGCATGTCTACTACACATAAATGATTTAGTAATAATAAAATGTAATGATTAATATCTATGAATGGGCGGCCCGGCGGATGAGTGGTTTACGCGTTGGCCTCACAGCTCTGGGGTCCTGGGTTCAAATCCAGGTCGGTCCACCTGTGTTGAATTTGCATATATTTTTGCGTGGGTTTTCTCTGAGTACTCCATTTTCCTCCCACATCCCAAAAAGATGCGTTGTAGGCTGATTGGACACTCTAAAATTGCCCCTAGGTATGGATCTGAGTGTGCATGGCTGTCCGTCTCCTTATACAGGTTGTCCCCCGCCCCTGGCCCAAAGTCAGCAGGGATAGGCTCCAGCACCCCCCGCGAGTGATAAAGTGGATAAAGCGGTTCAGAAAATGAATGAAAAAATATCTATGAATAAAACATCTTCATAAATGCCATTAGAATATGCACAAATCCGACTTAAATTTTACCTTATTTTACTTATCTGTCCTTCTCACTTCTCATTCTCGTTCAAATGACTTTTCTGCTGAACGTGTCACTTGAGATAGTCAAGTTTCCATTTAAATGCAATATTTTTCCATGATTTTGCTTTGATTTATTTAATAAGGGATAGCACATATTAATGAACATATTTATATTCATGTTAATGAACAATGTAAGATTGTAGCCGAGGGCTAATTTCCATTTACTATAGTCCATTGTGTAGGTTGAAGACAAACGATCACACATACTAGACACACAACCACAGCAGATTTAGACAGTTCTCACCCGATTTAACCGCTTGTTCTTCTATTTGCACAGTAAAGTAAAAAGGAATGTATTAAGAAATATTAAAATGTAATTAAAAAAAGATAGAAAGGCTGTAAAACACGAAAAACATAAGAGTGGACAGAGCTACTGCCACTGGCTGCCACGTGAACGGCGCCATCATGGGGGGAAAAAAGTTGGATTTTATTTTGTGCTCTCCATATGATTGCTGTACGCGGAGAAGACGAGAGTAGTGGGCAATTGCGCACATGCGCATCTTAGAGGGAATATTGCTCAGGACCCCTGGTGCAATCCCTCTTTAAAACTAAACTCTTCATGTAACTTCTATTGCACACCACACTGCTGTAGTAAAACGGTACTATGTCCAACAATACAATGTCCTGAACTGTTCTTTCATACAGTCTGCTACTCCAGACTCCCTCATACCGTACCACAGTTCCTCTCTAGGTACCCTGTCATATGCTTTCTCGAGATCTACAAAGACACATTACATCTCCTTCTGACATTCTCTGTGCTTTTCCATTGCCAGTCTCAATGCAAACCTTGCGTTTGTGGTACTCTTCCTTGGCATAAAGCAGTGGTTCTTAACCTAGGTTGGATCGAACCCTAAGGGTTCAGTGAGTCGGTCTCAGTGGAGCATCGACTGCGGACATCGACTTATCATGTCTATTCACAATAAGATGCCCCGCTTGACCATCATTGGCTGCAGACGATCATGTGGTATTGCTTGGCAAATCAGTGCTGCGAGGAATTTATATATTTTGAATTTGAAAAAATCATACTTTATTTTACACTAAAGTAGGGTTCTCTGAATGCGCAAATGAAACTGGTGGTGTTCGGTGAATGCGCTTATGAAACTGGTGGGGTTTGGTAGCTCCAACAAGGTTAAGAACCACTCGCATTAAGCCATACTGCTGGTGTAAAGTAATTACAAAAGTCCTTCGTCTAGCCTCAACCACCTTCTATAACTTCATTGTCTGACTTATTAGCTTTATTCCCCTAAACTTTCTCTGTATGTTTCTTTTTTCTTGAAGATGGGTGCCAGTACACCTCGCAGGTGCTTCTACTACACTTTGTTCTCCATTTTCCTCAATAATTAATTCCTCAAAATAGGTCCCCTATATCCCAGTACACTACTGGCCTCTTCCAACACATTTCCATCCCTATAGATTTTCACATTCTCTCTCTTTGATGTTCAACCTGGTATACAGATAATCGAATGCCCGCTGTGTGGCCTTTGCCATCACTACCTTTTCATTACATCATCTCCCTGTAAAGTGTATGTATGAAGTATGAAGTATGCATGCAAAAGAAGAGCAAAAAGATAAGGAAATTGTTTATTTAGCCATGGCTTAATTAATGAGAAATTCAAAAACAGTTTTCAATGGGGTGGAATTGTGTGTGTCACCTGAGTAACCATACGTACCAACGCACATGAACACCTAATTTAACAACTTAAAATTATGTCGCACACACTCAGAAAAACAAGAAACAACTTCATGACGAACAATGGTCAAAGGCACCCGAATCAGGAACTCGTCAGCGCCCGGATCTGTCCAGCTATGGTCCCGAAGAAGATTAAAAAGTGCCCGGATAGATAGCTTTTTGTCAGCTGGTCGCAGTCAAACTCTGCCAGTGGTCGCTACCACATCGCGGGCCGACTCTAGATAGCCAATGAAAAAGCAACTCTACCATGACAATTATTCATTTTTTTCATTTTCTGAACGGCTCTATCCTCACTAGGGTCACGGGGGGTGCTGGAGCCTATCCCAGCTGACTTTGGGCCAGAGTCAGTGGACACCCTGTATCGGTGGCCAGCCGACCGCAGGGCATAAGCAGACAGACAACCATTCGCACTCACGCCCATATTGAGGGGCAATTTAGAGTGTCCAGTAGGGCTGCTATACATGTATTTGGAATGTGGGAGTTAACCGGAGTACTCAGAGAAAACCCACGCAGAACATGCAAACTCCACACAGGTGGACCGACCTGGATTTGAACCCAGGACCCCAGAGCTGTGAAGCTGACATACTAACCACTCAAGCCGCCGGGCTGCCCCCGTGACAATTAAAAAAAACACCAGATAAAGGAAGTGTATACATATATTTACTGAGCTGGGGCCGTGGGTTCGATTCCAGGTCGGTCCTCACAGTGTACAGTTTGCGTGTTCCTGCGAGGATAAGCCGTACAGAAAATGAATGCATTAATGAATGGATGATTTAAAAAAGGAGTTATTTTTTAATTAGCCTGTACTTGAATATAAAAAACACAATATAGTTCAATCAATAATAGCCAAAATACTTTATCTATAAGTGGCCTGGTGGATGAGTGGTTAGCGCGTCAGCCTCACAGTGGGGGACCTGGGTTCGAATCCAGGTCGGTCCACTTGTGTGGAGTTTGAATTTTCCTCCCACATTCCAAAGACATGCATGGTAGGCTGATTGGACACACTAAATTGCTCCTAGGTATGAGTGTGAGCGTGAATGATTGTTTGTCTCTTGTGCCCTGCGATTGGCCGGCCACCAATTCAAGGTGTCCCCCGCCTTTGGTCTGAAATCAGCTGGGACAGGCTTCAGCACCCCCAGCGACCCTAGTGAGGATAAAGTAGTTCACAAAATGAGATGAGACATGAGACTTTATCTATGAAAAAAAGCACAAAGCTATCATGCAGCCAATATATATATATATATATATATATATATATATATATATATATATATATATATATATATATATATATATATATATATATATATATATATATATATATATATATATATATATATATATATATATATATATATGTGGTTTGGCTGCATCATCTCCCTGGGGGATGTTTTCAATCTTCGGTCATCTAAGAAGACAACTACCGTATTTATTCGAGCATAATGCGCGTGTATAACGCACGCCCATAATTTGTGACTAAAAATTTTTCACTTCTCAGATCACACCAAGGATTGCACGGGTACTGGTAACTGCCAAATGCTGAGCACATATCGCCATGACAAAACATTTATTCACACCATATGGTACGGAAACCTGTTAAAACAAACTACCAGTATGGACACAATTCTCAAATGAAATTTACAATTTAAATTTAAAAAGTCTAATTCATCATCGTAATATTTATAATTTTTCAAAGCCGCATTCATCATCATAATATTTAACATTTTTCAAAGCCTTATTCATCATCATCGGACTCAGCAAACAATTGATTCCATTGTTCTTGAGTTCTTTTTTTAAGTGTGAGCACTGGCCAATAGAACGGGCTCTCGCGCCCCATCTGGCGAAAAAAAACAGGTTGTACGTCTGCTGAGGGGACTTTTTCACCGCTGGAGGGCAGTGTTTCACCGGGATTCGTGTATAACACGCACCTGAACTTTGCTTAATTTTTTTGGTACAAAATTTAACGCGTTATACTCATAAATATGGTGTGAGGATTCACTAGCATGACTTCAGTGCGGGCAAGCGTCGGATCTATTCCCGCTCAGTGGGGGTGTGACTGTCTGTTTTTGTGTGTGCCCTATGACTGACTGGCGACCAGTTTTGGTGTCGTCTGCCTTTCGCCCGAAGTCAGCTATGATAGGCTCCAGCATCCAGAAAACCTCGACCAGGAATACCGGGATTGAAAATGAATGAATGAACGAACGAACAAACGAATGAATGAACTATAACAACAACTTGAAATTTGGAAATTGCAACAGTTACGAATAGGGTTAACCACTGAGCAAATATTTCCTTACATTCATTGTGATATCCTGAATGAGTAATTCAATTTGATTTGAATGGGAAATTGGTTCCA
Source organism: Stigmatopora argus (assembly GCF_051989625.1). Lineage (NCBI taxonomy): Eukaryota > Metazoa > Chordata > Actinopteri > Syngnathiformes > Syngnathidae > Stigmatopora > Stigmatopora argus. The sequence continues at coordinate 4,236,000 of NC_135399.1, forward strand.
GAAGTTAATGTTTTGCAATTGTCCTGGAACAGATTATGCTTTCCGGATCCCAGTCTCATAGGTATTGTCTTGGCAATTGGGTAGGGTGCAGGGCATACGTGTGGGAATAATGTTACATCTGGTATGTGAATGTTTTAAGATCCCCCAGGAAGCTGGTGGAGTTAGATTGTGTTGGGGACATCTGGGATGTTTTACACTGTCTACAACCCTTGTGGCTTTATCAGAATTCGGCAGTGAAGGGATGCTTGTTTTATGTCCCCGTATTAAGTCTTTGTTCCTTCCAATGTACTAAAAGGCCTGTAGAAGGTTTTCATACTTTTGATTAATGATATGAATTAAAAGCATTTTCATGCCTGTGAGGCCTGTTAGTTTTAACATCCATCCATTTTATACACACGGTATCTATATCAATGTTTCCCACCCATTTTTGAACTGCGGCATACTTTTTTATTGCAAAAATCGCAAGACCCACCACCAGTTGAAAATATTCTACTAATTTAAAACTCTGTCACCTATATTTACATTATAAAGTCATCATGAATGTTCTGTCAACAAGAATCAAAGAAAGAAAAAAGGATTTCAATTTCTGATTTTTCACACCGACCTTAAGTGACTAAAAGTCGAAGTCCGACACCGAACAACATCTGTTTCACATGATGAAAAAATAAGTCAGTTAACGATTTTCTTTCATTCATTCATTTTCTGAAACACTTATGCTCACAATGGTCGTGGAGGGTGCTGGAGCCTATCCTAGCTGACTTCGGGCACCAGGCAGGGGACACCCTTAATTGGTGTCCAGCCAACCACAGGGCAAAAGGAGACAGACAAAAATTCAAGCCCACACTCATACCTAGGGGCAATTTAAAGTGTTCAGCCTGCCTACCATGCATGATTTTGGAAAGTGGGAGGCACATAAGCAGAAGTTTGAGGGCGGCCGGCTCACCACTCAGACTCCAGGTCGCTGTAACGATTTTATTCTTGTAATTTTATGATTTCTTCTCTCAAGATTACTTCAATCTCTTAATATTACATATAAATCAGACTTGACGTTGTCAAAAGTTGATGCCTGTGAAACCAGACAACTCCTGGTTCACGTTACATTAAAAATAAGCTTTAATTTAATCTTGTAATATTAAAATTTTATTCATGTAATATTACAATATGGATTTATGTTTTGTCACACTATATTTTCTTGCATATAAGGCGCACTCTTAAAATCGCAAAAGTTTACAATTTCTTGCGTATAAGATAAATAAATCACAAATTTCACCTCCATATTCATAATTTTAATAGAGTACAAATGTGTTACTTTGAAGGGAAAAATCTTAAGAAGAATCATTGCACGTGGTATTTCTGCAATATTATATTAATCAAAAGCACATTATTAGGGTCAATATCATAGAGTAGAAGGCGTACAATACCCGCCACTTCCTATTAGTCAGCTGCAGCTGCAGAACAACCGGAAACCCTGGATCATGAAAGTCTTCACAAACTATTTCATCGCGAATGGAAGCTGTACCTCGCTGAAAGGGTGCGCCCCATCAACGACTTGGACTAAAACTGCCATTAACCTGTTTTTAAAAAAAAGTATTTATATCAAGTGGAGAGGAAATATTTTCATATATATATATATATATATATATATATATATATATATATATATATATATATATATATATATATATATATATATATAGATAGATATGTGTGTGTGTGTGTGTAAATATACTTTAAATACTACACTCAGTGAAAATATTTCCTCTCCACTTTATATAAATACTTTTATATATATATATATATATATTAGTGGCGGTCCGTGAATTTCCTACTGACACCTTCAGCTGTCTGAATCAATACAACCCTCAAAAACAATTTTATGGCTATAAAAGCTCTACTGCGGCTACAGCTGCGACACGTAAAAAAAGCATCAACAATACCCTCATACAATTGAAATATTATTTAGGAATATAGCCATATTTTACTCACCAAAAATCCTTTTTACCTGTACACAATATCCATCCACCTTTCTTTCCTCCTTCTTTTCAATCACCATCAAAGCTAATGCTGAAAGTTGAGCCTGTCCTGTCGTCGTATTTCTGGCATACGTTTTTAATCGATTTAGTGCTAAAAATGTTCGTTCCCGGTTGTGACAGGCTTGCTTGCTTTGGAGTTGTCCGACCTTTCTTAATGATGTCCAGTTTTTTTTCTTGAAAAGTCCGGCTTGAAAATGGCTTTGACAGTAAGTAAATCTGCAAACAAATCAATTTCTTCTCCTTAAGCCATTGCGGGTTGACACATCCGCTATTAAATCAACACAACAATATATTTGCTTGTGCAGCTCCCTTCAGATACAGTTTGGTAGCTCTGGCTAGTCCACTCTATCACTAGCCAATCATAGTTGATGAAAGCGATGACGTATCCCTACGCCTGCGAGAAGGCAATGACGTATCCCTACGCCTGCGAGAAGGCAATGACGTAAGGCCTCAAGTCAGATTTCTGACCCTGGCAACAAATAGCTGAAATGTGATTGGTTAGATGCTTAAATATGAAAACACACATCTGGAAGCAGCGCAACCAGGGAAAAAGCAATGAAAAGAAGCTGACAGACAATTTGGAATTATTTAATAAGTATTCATGGACGAAACATAATTAACATCAGTCTGTGATTCAGATTTTTTTTAGGCCAGCAGAAAAGGCCTTGCAGGCCCTGACGGTCCACCACTGATGTATATATATATATATATATATATATATATATATATATATATATAAATTGTGTTTAGATATTAATACATTAGTCTTTTGACATGCTTATAGCTGTAATAATTAATGAATATACACTTTTTGATCATTGTACTTGTGCACTTGTATTTCCGAAAACATGTGATATGGTATTAATAATAGGGGTGATACTACTTGGTGGTTTTTCAATTATTGCGGCCATGTCTGGTCTACATTATCCGCAAAAATCGAAGGATTAGTGTACTCACACTTTGTTCGAACATCTGACTCATTCAACGATTATTGTTAAGGTCTCATCAGGAACTAAGTGTGGTGCCGACATCCTCGGCTAATATATACAACCTCTCACAGCTGCTTGCAAAGGCTTTCCTTTGATGTTGAACAGCTTAATTTTGGTGCCTTTTGCTGATAATCAGATGCATCTGAGCTGCCCTCCCTCCAACCACTGTGCCGATACCCCCCGGGAGGTTGGCTGCTTGAACATGGTAGTTTGCGGTAGGTTGGCTACTTGAAAAGTAGATCTTGAAGCAAAAAAGTCTGAGCACCCTTGCCCTATAACATCCCTATCTGGGTGCCCCCCAAACACACACAGTGCTCTCTGGTAAGAATAGTCATAAAGGGATAGTACCGCTACCTACATTAGGTAGCGTGTGTATTTAATTATTTTTGTTGTTGTTGTTTCGTTCTTCTGTTCATCTTTGTTCTTCCTTTCCAACTATACCCCCTCAAAGCCCCTTTTGTCTGCTGCTTTCTCTGAATAAACAACACAATACAGTGTACAGTGAAATCTCGTTACTATGCCAGTCTCGCTATTATGCCACTTTTGCTCAGTCCCGACAAAATTCAATTCAAAATAATTTACTATGCCACCCCCTAATCTCGCTACTATGCCACTATTGTGTGTGTTGAATTTTCAAATTCATTTATTTTTGAAATTTATCCCACAATGTCAGCTCAGAAACGCAAGAGAATCGACTTCACGCTGCAGGAGAAGGAGATAATCGATGTTGCGAAGGTGTCGAATCAGTCCAACCTAACCAGGGAGAAAAGCAAGAAATGGGACGTCGAATTTAAGAGAACCACTGTGAAGGGTATTCTCTGCAACAAGGATGCAATTATTGTCAGCTATTTATTCTAATCAGCCCAGTTAAAAGATTTTGTGTTAAAAACATCATACCTAATCTGCATAGGAGTCCACAGTCAGCACTACATTCTTGTGTGGACTGACCTAGCACAACATGCAGCGGTGATCTGGTGTCAAGCGTAGGTCGAGTGAAAAACTAGCTGTATAGATTAAATATTGCTCACTTTCTGTCATACAGTACATTCCATTCCTCTTTTTCCTTTTTGTGATCCCATTGTGGGTGAGTGAAATCAATTTGGACTGAGCTGATGGATAACGTGAGAAAATAAAGCCGTTTTCTTATCTTTTTTTTACAATAAAACCGTTTTTAAAATCCTTCGCTACTATGCCACTTTTTCTCGGTCCCGACGGGTGGCATAGTAATTAGATTTGAGTGTATCCCAATTCTCATGTGGCACATTAACTTTGGTTACCCGTTGCTAGGACAGCTAATGCTTCCAAAAAATTGCATTTTAGTACTTATCGTATATGAAGATTCTATTTTCCGTGACCGGACGTTTGGTCGCCGGACTTTTGGTCGCCGGACGTTTGGTCGCGGACGTTTGGTCGCGGGGACCCAAACAACCGGCGACCAAACGTCCGGCGACCAAAAGTCCGGCGACCAAAAGTCCGGCGACAAAACAAGGTAAAACAACACGGTCTACGCATCAATAAAAGCCAACAATGGCTCTGAGCAATTTCACTGAGCGGACGTGTGAGTGTATAAGAGTTTGTATGTACATGAGTTGTCCCCTTAGGAAGGGACGTGAGTCAGGGTCTTAACAAGTTCTCCAACAAAACACAATAAAAGTATGGGAAATTTGGAGCTTTTCTTTAGCCTAATAATTAATAGGGCATTAAGTATGACTAAATAATAATTCGCAGTTTGGATTTAGGGAATTTGAGCAACAATTTTAAATGGTAATTATCAATAACCTTCCGGGCGACCAAACGTCCAGCGACCAAAAGTCCGGCGACCAAACGGCCGAGTACCCTATTTTCTGCGTTTACATAATTTTCAGACGTTGTGGAGACTTTTTCCAATCCAAATGAATATTTTTTCTTGAGAAATTGTAACTTTTTGGAGTTTAAAAGCTGAAAAAAGTCCAGTAATCCAGTCATCTTTTGTTTACATTCGAACAGCTGTTTTCCGGAGGGTAATTATTTCTTCAAGCTGGCGAGAGATGGCAGCACCTAACGAAGGTATTATTTTTCATTTCTACAGGGTACAGAGAGCATTGTGCTAACTTCAAAAGGTTTTTGGGCCTCTGGTGAATTTTTTCTATTTAGGATTGTCATGAGACTGTTTTCACTTTCACAAAAATGTGCATTAGTCAGTTATTACTTCTTCACTTCAATGTCAAATAATCTAATTAATGTAAATATTAGAGATAACCCTTGTTAAAATGAAATTCTGTTTAAAATGTGGGTTTCATTTCCTAAGGAAAACATTATTCACGATATCTTAACCTGTTTGGATCAAGGTAATTGCCCTCTAATCCTGATAACTGGATCACCTTCAGGATTTTCTGTCAAGGAGCAAATTTATGGGTCCAGTAATGACATTAAATTGTCCTAGTCCACAAATAGCAGATAAGCATAGAACCCAGACCACACTACCATTTTGACCTTTGGTATGATATGTTTTTCACACACAAAGGGACTGGAAAACATTCAAAAGCTGTTATGTATGTATTAATATTCCATGTTTTTTTCTCTATTTCTGAATAAAAGGTCTCTGAAAGATTTTAGAAATTTCTATGTTCCAGACTTGTTGATGTCACTTTATGCTACATGTTTGTGAAATTCTTCTAATTTGATTTAAATGAATAAAAAAAGTTACATTTATGTGATTTCATGATGTAGCAGTTCTGGACATAATCAGGTTTGGAGTCTCAGCTTTCTAAATATAGGATTAACAACAGTTAATTCAAGATTTACCATGGTGTCCATTACTTTTTCTCACAGGGCTTGGTAGTTTGGTTCATAATTTTTTTTAAAGCAGTTTGAGTTTTCTTTGGATTTTTTTTCATTTCCAATTTCATTGGATGATTTTTCACAATAATTTGGGCAAACTATGCAAAGAAAAAATCAATTGTGTTGGGCGTAAATATTTTTTCACAGGACTCTAGATATATATATATAATATATATATATTATATATATATATATATATATATATATATATATATATATATATATATATATATATATATATATATATATATAACATATATATAGTACCTTTTCTATTTTTTTATCTCAGTGTGTTGGTAGTGGATGGTAATGCACAGTATAAACACATTGAGAATATAAGTGGAGGCTTGAAATTGTCATGTCGAGTGGAGGCTGGCCTTACCACAGCCGTTGCAAGATGTTGCATGAGATTAGAGTGACTTACAACAGATGTGGACTTTTCTCTGGACAGAATGTAGCCTACATTTTACATACAAATGAAATACTTGCCTTTTACATCATTGACATTGTATTTGCACCTGGATCCTGAAAATGCTGGTTTTTAACTTGACAGACAGCTCTGAACTCGCTGCTGTTGCATGTTGGGTGTTGCATCAGAGTGCATTTGATACATAGAGTCAGGAGGGGTGGGCAAATTCTTTTGATCAAAAATACATTCGCAAAAGCATTACAGGTCATCGTGGGTATTGGTTAAATTCAGCATTGTGGATGGAGTTAAAATGCAAGTGTGAGCATTTTTACTGTCTTTTGACTTTTGTATTTAGACTCTCTCTTCTCAAGCCTTAGCTGAACCAAATTAACCTATAATTGTATACTACACTGTGCTGGGGGCGGGTTGATGTGATATGTAATGGCAAAACATTCAGCTCACAGCTCTGGGGTCCTGGGTTCAAATCCAGGTCACGTCCACCTGTGTGGAGTTTGCATGTTCTCTCCAAGCCTGCGTGGGTTTCCTCCGGGTGCTCTGGTTTCCTCCCACATTACAAAACCATGCATGGTAGGCTGATTGGACACTCTAAATTGCCCCTAGGTATGGGTGTGAGTGTGCATGGTTTTCCGTCTCCTTGTGGCCCGCGATCGGCTGGCCAGCGATCCAGGGTGTCCCTCACCTCTGGCCCGGAGTCAGCTGGGATAGGCTCCAGCACCCCCCGCAACCCTAATGGGGATAAAGCGGTTCAGAAAATGAGATGAGATGAGACAGCATGTATTATTCTGAGTGGAGAATTTTTTCTTATATATACCCATTAGAGGCAAATGTTAGGTTAAGTCTGAAAACAGTCACCAAGTGAATCACTATGTAATCACTTTGTATCACTAGCAGATGTGACCATGTGTAGACCATGTGCGAATGATGCACCTACTGTTCTTTTTTTTCTTTTTATTCTCACGCAAACAAGGGCACAAAGTCACACTATCACAGATTTTTTACAAATTAATTTAACAATTTAATCTTATTAAGACAGAGACCCATAACTCGTGTGATTGTAAAGGTCCAATCTATTGAATTCAGTAAAGTAGCCCCTACACATTGACTTTAAAAATCAATGTTATATTTGCCACATGAACGCTATCTTACAATTGGCTAGTGCAGGTTAGGCCAGGGTTGGGCAAACTTTTCGGCCCGGGGGCCACATTGACTTTAAAAATTTGACAGGCGGGCCGGGTCAGCACAAGATACGATACATATAAAAAAATGCATCCGTTAACAGTACATATGAAACATAAACTGAAAAAAAGGACTAAAGTATGAACATACTCATCACTCATCTGGGATTTATGGGGTGCTTTCTTGGTTTTCATCAGACTAAAGGTCTGTTCACACATATGTAGAGCCAAATAACACCAGAATTCTCTTTGCCATCTTCTGGATGTTTGGAAATTTGGCTGCATTTAATGAAGCCTAAAACTCAGAGACTTTCAGGGAGTTGAACTTGTCACATTGGAGATCAATCAGTTCCAACTGGAACTCCTGTGGAACCATTTCCGGGTCTTGTGAGAAAGGACATGACACCAGCTGTCGATTTTTCCAAAATCACAAAACCGACGGCAGAATTGCTCATGCAGGTCATCCAATGATTTCCTGTATTTTGACCGCAATAAAAAAAAAATATATATATATAATTTGGACAACGTCGGCGGGCCGGATTAAAAGGCCTAACGGGCCGTATATGGCCCGCGGGCCGTAGTTTGCCCCTGTCTGGGTTAGGCATTCAGTTGAGGGTGTGTGGTTACTGGTTGATGACAACAACACGATGCATGTAGTTCTTTTATCTGTCTGTTTGTGGTGCCCTAAGTTGCTATCTCCACTACCAAAAAGAGACACTCCATTGGTTAGAGGTGATGTACCACACTACAAATCTTTTATTTAAGATTTTGAACATTCATTAGGACAGAAAACAAGCAACAGCCCGAATAAATTGCATTTTCTGAACTTGTATTTCCAATCAATGAACCTCAGGGGCGTGTTGCCAGCTTTGTCCATAGGAAATCAATATGAAAGGTTCACTGAAGCAGTATCTCCTTCACAAGCATTATAGAGATGGAGTGCATACATCAAAAATATGCAACAGATGCCACACATAAAGACAGAAATGTGCACAATGCATTTGCAATATATTCCTTATTGACTCAGCAGGCCAATGACATATAATCATTGGTGACAATGGTGAATCCCACCAATCTAAGGACTGTGTGCCCAGAGTTCATAGCTATTGATCCTCAAATGATTGGTTAGGCAGCATAAGAAAGGCACACATTTCAAATGCTCAAGAACAGAGCAATGCGTGACTTAGAACAGGGGTAGGCAAACTTTGCAGCCCGGGGGCCACATTGACTTTTAAAATTTGACAGATGGGCCGGGTCAGCACAAGATACAATGCATATAAAAAGCTGCATTTGTTAACAGTACAAATGAAACATAAACAGAAAAAAGCATTAAAGTATTAACATACCTTTTAATGAGAATGATGTTGTTGATCACCTATTTTAGTCAGTGCATCGAAGTCTGGTTGTAATCCTGTTGTGGGATCTGTGGGGTGCTTTGTTAGTTTTCATCACACGAATAGCCTGTTCACACTTATATTGGATTGGATAACTTTATTCATCCCGTATTCGGGAAATTTCATTGTGGCAGTAGCAAGAGGGTGATTAGACAGAACAACAAAGCCAAAGCACAAAGTACAAAGCAAATCAAAGTAAATGGGATCATTGAGAATCACCAAATCAAATCATTAAGAAAAGCAGCAAAAACACAAAACGAGCAAGAGTGGACGGAGCTACCGCCGCCGACTTTCACTTGAACGGTGCCATCTTGGTTGCGGTAGCTAAAACGGATACAGACTCAAAAAGACGTTGTAAAGTTAGACAAAAACTGGAACCACACACAGGAAGTCTTCCACAAGATGGGAACTTCTGCAGACTGTGACCGAGGTAGAGAATATGCAGAGTCACTCTTCCAAGCATATCCGCACAGTTCCTCAGTAGTCTGGAGCTGAAGACAACAGTAGCAGAGTAGAACCGCTCGACTCCGTTTCCGGCTTGGTAAGTGCCGACAGCTCTTCCATCTTATCCCACGATGGAATAGTTGGTCAGAAGCGTTGCCTCTTCTCCCGGCACTTTTGTCCAGCTCCGAATCTCCGGCGGCACCGAGGTGTTGCTCCTTCTGCTGCGTATTGTAACAGCTAGTCCCATGTGTGTGACAGCGTAGGCATGGCTGAATGGTTCCAAAAAAAGTAGCAGAAACTAGCCAGGCTAACAGAACAAAGAAAGTTGTAAAAACATTAAAGTAAAAAGTATAAAGTACAAAGTAAAAGCAAAAGGAATGTATTAAGAAATATTAAAATGTAATTTTAAAAAAGATAGAAGGGCTGTAAAACACGAAAAACATAAGAGTGGACAGAGCTACTGCCACTGGCTTCCGTGTGACGGCGCCATCTTGGAAAAAAGAGCCAAATAACACCAGAATCCCCTGTACCATCATGTGGATGTTTGGCAAATAAATTGGGCAAGGTTCACCTTTCTGTGAATAAAAGATAGTTTAAGGACGTTTGTCAACACACAATTGCAAGGCTTTTGAGCATCTTATTGGTCATCCTCATCAATGGTTCATTTTCATTTTTGATCCAGGCCATTTTTGCATGAAGCTTTAAATCTGACATCAGTTAGATTTATTGGGAATTGACTGAAGTCTAGTGATTTGAAATTGGAATTCATGCCATAATTGGGCCAATTTGTCTTACTCAGCAGCACTTAAAATCGATGTGAAGTGTAAGGGACAGCGAAGTGTAACAGCTCATAATTATTTGGGGATGGAACTTTTCAATGGTGACCTAAGGGATACTATTTTACCTGGTCAGTGTTTGAAAATTTCTTATCTCAAGATGGCCAACAGGAGATACCAAAACACTTTGTTCCAATGCCAGAGGGAAACAAAGAGGCTTTAAGCTAGATTTAAGCAGGCAAAAGACTCCAATTATGGAAGCTGTCAGGCATTGGTAACGCCTCTTGCACAATAAGCTGAATAACATGCTGTGATAAAACCTGCATGTTTAGGCTGCTTAGGACATATTTTCTTCTTCTTCTGTGCATACGGGCCACTTTTGCTCACTGCAAGCTGTGACCCGTCTTGCTATTGATCAGGGGGAGCAGGGGGGGCCAAACCAGTCCTCAAGGGCCACTGTGGGTGCAGGTTTTTGTTCCAACCGATCCAACACAGGCCCTTTGACCAATAAGATTGCTGCAGAAAACAAGAAGCACCTGACTGCAATCCACTGATTGCACTTGTAGGACACCAGATTGGTGAAAAAGTGTCCTCTTGATGGGTTGGAGTGAAAACTCACACCCACTGTGGTCCTTTGTGGAATAGTTTGGACATCCCTGTCTTAGGCCGTTATGAACTATTGTGTATGTGACATGCTAGAGTGTTTGATTTATTAACGATTGCATGTTGAGAATGTACAACTAGTTTGGATTGGACCTGTGTATTGGTGTTCGATTGTTGATCCTTTGATCCATATGACAAGTGTGCTGCATGTTAAAGAATATCGGTATTTGATTATTGATGTCTTAGCACGTAACTTGAGGCACGGGAGAATTTTAGTCATTACAGTAAAGTTGGATTGAAGAAACAACAACGGATCACTGTTCTGATTATTTCTCCCTGTGTTTTAAGGTATGCTGTTTGTTGTAGAGGCCGGTTGAGTTTGTGGTTTGCAATATACACTGTTTAGCGTGTGAGAAAGGAGATAATGTTTGGTAATGTTTATTTACTTTTAATTGCGAGCGTGAATGTGCGAGTCTCGGGTCACGCACATGGAATAGCATTTAACGCGCTACCTTGGGCCATCATTATCCTGTACAGTGTCTATGACGGTCATCGAAAGGATGTTATGTTATTGATATTGCATTGTTTACCCTGTTGGATTGAAGAAACAACAACGGATCACTGTTCTGATTATTTCTCCCTGTGTTTTAAGATTAAATGCAGGGTGTAACATGTACAACAGTGTTCTGAGGTGTATCATATACTCAAAATATATTCTCACCAGTCAACAACCCTTTGACAATACTCACACTAATCATGTATTCTGTTTGTATTATCACATAGACGATTATTTGACCTACACTTATCTTGAGACCCTTAATTCCTTCCCTCTTACGAAGTGGCTGTCCAAGAAGGTATAGAGTCTAGCTTGAAAGATCCTGCCAGTTTTATCAAGACCTAAGAGCTAAATCCGGTAAATTAACAGACTAGCTGGCGGTAGAAAAATCCTTATATGGAAATTCCCTTTTAACTGAAACCCACTCACTAATATTCAAATTGAAACCCACTTTTGCCTGTTGGAAAAAAAGGTATAAACGGGAGTCAGATTATCAAAAGTTGTTTTGTCTCTTGCAAATAAAGAATGTTGTTCGGAGAACTGACACTGGAGCGCCAGCGTGTATGTTTTCTTTGTTTTTTTTTTTAAATAAATCCTCCAGGACAGAAATAGAGCATGTGGCATTGTGAGTAAGAGTTCAAAAAGTAACAAATGCCAATAATAGAAAAACAAAAATCTGCAATATGACAAGAAATTTCATTCATATTTACTTGTAGACCTTGTAACGCATGGAAAAAAACTTTTAATAAACCTTAGTTTTTTCGAGTTGTGAACCTCTTGTTAATTTTTTTTACAAATAGACCAAATTTCAACGTTCAAACATATCTCTGTCCATAATCTCTCATTTGCTACCCACACCTTTTTACCACATTTTTACTCGATATTGGTTGTTGTGATGTTACCTAAGTGGTGACAAAAGAAAACAAAAAACTAAACAATGTTTATATTAGCAGCCTGGTAGTCGAGTGGTTAGCACGTTGGTCTAACATTTCTGAGATCGAGGGTTCGATCACAGATCTGGAACTACTTGGGAGGAAAATAGGGATCCCGCAGTAGACCTGAGGTGAACATGCAAAATCCTCACAGGAAGGTACAAAAACCCACTGCGATTGAATCCTTGATCTCATAACTATGAGGTGCACTTGCTAACCACCGGGCCAAAAATTCTGGAATGAAAATATATATTGCGCCCCGTTGGCGTGAGTGGTTAGCGCATCGGCCTCACAGCTCTGGGGTCCTGTGTTCAAATCTAGGTCATGTCCACCTGTGTGGAGTTTGCATGTTCTTCGGGCCTGTGTGGGTTTCCTCTGGGTACTCCATTTTAAAAGAAAGAAAGAAATGCCTTCAGCATCTGTGTTTAGAAGAGCCAAACATGTAAAACTCACCCTACCCTGTCATAGTTTCCCTTATAGGCTTCCCTTGACTTCTTGGCCTAATTTAGCCAATCAATAACGTCTCCTGGGATGTCCTATTTTCAGTTGAGAGAGAGAATTAAAAGTCATGTGGACGGATGCCTTGAACATTGGTACCTGCAGGCTTTAGTGATTGGGACGATGTGATGTGAGAATGCTGCTGAGGTTCAGTCAATCGTGTTTTCTCTCAGTGCGCATTACGTGTATTCATACGTATGAATAAAGTACACAAAAGGGAGACTTCACTTGGATCTTTTAGTTAGTAGGCTCATTGTTGCCATGTTGTCATAATCACTCATTTTGGAATGTGTAATAGTACTTTCGCTTTCATGGTCTCTGTGTGCGGCTCTAACGCTATCCCTGCTAAATCATTAGCTGTTCCCCATCATCATCTTTTCCTGAACTTTGGATTGGAAATAGCATTCAGCGCCATAGTTATTTTTATGGGACGTTTTTATTTTTTCTGTTGACAAAAATTATTTAACGATAATTACTGTTATCGTTTTATCTATTAGGCATTAGCCGACTTCAACTATATTTAATGCCCTGAAACTACCATCATTACCAGTTGTTGGGAGAGTGCGTCTCTGCAACTGGCCTCGATCTAGATGTGAGTAGCTGTATACTTTTTCTCTACTACAGTGCCTGGCATCTAAAACCTGTACAATCAGAATAAACAAACAGGTAAGCCAAAAGAAGTAAATCTCTGTTAAGCCCAGTAAAGAGGCTATTGTAATAAATAGTTAATAGTAAACAGTGAATTTCCCAAGTACGGGATAAATAAAGTTTAATCTAATCTAATCTAATAAACCCTGGCAACTAAAGAGTTGAAGTGCACTCTTACTTCCCAGATTGTCTTTCTAACAATTTGTACCTTTCTATCATTATCGTTTATATGAATTATCTGCCCAATAAATTTTATTATTGTTATCTCCACAGATCTTAGAATGTGGTAAGAAATGCTACCTTGTAAATATTTCCACTGGTTTTGATTTCATTTTTTTGTATTAACCCACCATTAATTCCTTATTTTATGAGTCATGGATCTACAGTACAGATATTTTAAAAAGCTTTCAATCAATTTTGAGCAGTCCCTCTATTCAAGCATTCAACTTCATGGTTTGTCTCTCTTTGCAGAGAAATCCATGGGGGTTATAAAAATCCCACCTGCAGAGAAAATAATATCCTAAATCCATATTAGCGCTCTTCCCAAAAGCTTTGGTTAACAGATGGTTTACCCAAATCTCTTGGACCTCCCTTCCCAAAACCCCACCCCCACCCCATTTGTGTTGTGTGGGATAGCTCATAACAAAGGAGATCCTTTATTCCTTCTGAAAGTGTTTTGTTATTTTATTTTATTGACAGCTCCGTTTGAAACATAGAGGTTAATAATGTTTTTTATGTACTATGCAGTATTTCCTGACATCGCATTAATAATGCTTGTTTTGATGTTGAAAAGACCTTAAATATAAGCAAAAGTTGAAGCTTTTTACTCATTTGTGGCTCTGTCAGAATTTACTGCAATCCGCAAAATTGACACTTTACTGCTGATATTTTTTCTGTTGGCTATGAGATCAACAGTGAGCATTGCAATGCCAGAACCAATTAGGAATAAACCGGCACTGCTCAGGAAGTCTCCCCACTGCTGGCTTTTGCAGTGCTTGGTCATTAAGCCTCAACAGGAGTGGCCAGTTAAGTGTATAATCCCAGGGCACTGGAAAAATAGCCACACTACGGTGAATGCATTCTGGGTTTAACTACTTTTGCGTCAAGTAGCATTGTCACTCTTGTCTTTGTGCTGGTAAAGTCTGAAAACCAATCAATCACTCACTATTCATGGTATCAAGGAAGACATGGAAAGGCATGACACATACAATAATTAATATGGTACTGTGGTATTTTTGTAGCATAATATTTGATTAAAAGTTTCAACTGTGTGCCATCATATGAAAGTTGAAAACACAATTATATATCATCGTCATGTTTAATAATTTTGCTTACAGTTTATCTTACACTATTCTTGGCAACGCCCCTCCTACAGTAGCAGGACAGCTTTTTGTTCAAACTTGAATAAATAATGTTTTTTGCTGATACCATTCAGTGGGTTCTATTTGTATGTTCCAAGGAGGAATGCTAGGAATTGAGGCATTGTCACATGCTGATTGAGCTTCTTTGTATTATTGTAGGTCAAGCCTAAATAGTACACAGAATGATTTTTCACACTGTTGCTGAACTGATTTGCATTGGATTTCTCATGTTGCAATAATACAATTGATGATGCATTAGTTGTCCTTTTCAATTTTGGTCATTATGTTAACAAGACCTTTAGTTCTATACAAACCGTCTAAACAGATTTGTATATAATGTATGTTGTAGTTTCTAAGAATCATGAAAAATATCTATATATTTGTTGTTGGTGGCGGTTATGATTGTTTGAATGCATTATGTATTGTTCTGTATGGTGGATTTTATTTTGCCACCTTTTTGATGTACTGTATAATCCAGTATGCAAGAGATGTGGACTTGAGATACGTATATGACTTGGACTTGAGACACACTGAAGTCCTAGATCTGATGACTTTAGACTCAACTTGGAATTGAAATACAATTACTCGTGACTTCATTTTGACGTGAGCCCTGTGATTTGAACAGACTTGCTTCTTTCACTAAAATACAAAGATTCAATCATAGTATGTTGTAATTATCTTTCTAATTTGTTTCTCCCTCTGTGTCTGTGGTTACAAACTGGCATAGTGTCTAACTCTAACCAAACTAGATACATGTTCTGGTCTAACAGGATTCTATCAAATTGCCCAGAGAGGATGGTAAGCGAACTAAAGCACCGGTTTGCAAAAAAATCCGAAAGGTATACATATTTGTGAGATGGACAACAAAAAACAAAATGCTGTGTATAAAACATGCAGGTCGAAGATCACAGACAGAGATGCAACATTGGTAAGTAATGTAATGCCCAGTTAGCGGCAGCTTATCAGCTAAGCAACTTTGTTAGAAGCCTATTTAATGAGGCTGTAAACTCTCTGTTCAATGTAGCATAGCAAACACGGTAATCTGTTGCATCCACAGCAGGTCCACTCCCCGACTCCTACTTTGATGGTCACCTGAAATAAGTTGACAAAGGCATTGGTGCGCACACATGCATGCTCATTGGCACGCACACAGACAATATGAGATGAATACCAGGCAGGTGAAGAACTGTTGTATTGCTTAAAGTGGTAGTTAAAGTGAATTATGTTGTGGAAATATATCTTTTTGCTACTAATTTCAGTTTCACTATATCAAATTTGTTTACTCTCTTGAGAAATAGTAATAAGTATTAATAGTTTTGCACAATCAAAGTAAAATGGTTCTGGTTAAAATGTAGTATAAGTGTCTGACGACACTAGTTTTCTTGTTAAGATCAATAGTACAGCCGTACCTCTACTTACGAAATTAATTGGTTCCAGAACTTGGAAATTGAAAATTTCGTAAGTAGAGTAGTATTTTCTATGTGAATTCTCTAATTCGTTCCACGGTCCTCACATAACTACCAACTAAAAACTTTAATATTGGTAAAAGTGTCACAATTTTGTATGAAAGATGTGAGAAACACAAAAATGAGAGAAATTTATAAGGACATTTTTTATTTATGTCTTTAATGAATAACAAGCATACAAAATGAGCATGATATGCACACACACTTTTCCCTATGACCCGGCGGCATCCGAAAGATGTCCACTTTTGTAGTACATTTTAGACTTTTACGTGTGTGTATAAAAATATGTACCGTGTTGAATTTGTATGGTTTTATCGCTTAATAAGGGGAATTGAAATCAATTAGGGGAGTATTTAGCTGAGGTGGATAGGACAAGATATGCGTATGTGCATTACCCTTTGACCTGGGCGCGTCAGAAAGCTGTCCACTTTGTAGTACATTTTAGACTTTTATAGTGAGGATAAAGTGGTTCAGAAAATGAATGAATGAATGAACGTGTGCCCTATGTGTGTGTATGTGTAAATATGTACTGCGTTGCATTTGTACGGTTTTTATCACTCAATAAGTGGAATTGCAATCATTAATAAGGGGAACACTTAGCCGAGGTTGACAGGTATGTAAGAGAGAATCTTGAAACATGGATGGTGGTTGTTGTGAGAAAGCCAATGAGAACCCAGTAGAGTGTAGCGAGGTTATAAACTCTAAAGTGAGAATCAATGGAACCGCGACAATATTTTCCAAATAAAATAACGGATAAGGAAATGCATTTACTTTTGGGGGGATTTCCTAACTTGGATCATTTTCGTATCTCGAGGCACTCATTTGCATTTAAAAAGCTCTCTGAACCTGAAGATTTTGTGCCTAGAGGCATTTGTAAGTAGAGGTATGACTGCACTTGTATTTATGAATTGCCTTGATAGATCGAGATTTTTAAAAGCATACATGGTCTGTGTATATCTCCACTCTATTGTTATAATTACTCGACACTCAAAGTGTCAGACTTGCGAACTGACTTGGGACTTGACTCAGGATTTAAGGGCAAAGAATTAAAACTCGCAAAACAATCTTCTCAATTCTGAGGTATACTGTATCTGTGTCCACAATATTACCACCTGGCAATGCAGCCCACTTTGTTAATGGCTGCAAATGTGAATTTTATCTGTTTGATCTCTGAGGCAAGTTAAAAGCATTGGCATTGTGAAACTCCTACTGTACTTGTCTGTGTAGTGTCATTCCGTAAAGGCTATGGAATCCAAGGTTTAAATGCTATATTTCGTCTGCCACTTTCAAGCTGCTGCCTTTGCTTCTGACATTGCCTATCGCACTGGGAAACATAGACCCCTTAGCTGCCTATACAAGCAAAACACATATACAATAAGAGAAACATGATACGAGGCTCAGTATATACAAAATATGATAAGCAAACATCCGCTTTTATTTTGGCCGGGAGCTGCATGCGGTTCGAGAATTGCGTGTTTGCCTCCCAAATTAATGGCACCCAAATTGTGTTAACAAAATAATTGACGGTATTGGCAAAATGTTCCATATTTCATTATGAAATCACTGCACGTGCATAACGAGTTCAACCGGACAACCACATATGAAAATCCTATTTGGTAGACCATACAAATCGCCATTATTCACTACACGATTGGAACTGGATGATGAGGCTAATCTGGCTGACTACATAAAAAGAAAAATCTTGAAGGAAACGCATTGAATTTGGGTTAGCAGGAGACTGTGGTTCTCAACAGGAAACGGACCAATGGTGGTGCCAGGAGCCTGGGTGGTCAACCTACCGTATAAAGAAGAAGCACTAGCACGACCCAAAGTGGGAACATTCATACCAAGTGTTGCTGACCAACCAGCAGACATGAAAATAGCAGAGAGGGATGTGGATTCACCTTTTGCACTGTAAGAAGGTTCTCTCAGTTGAAACGTTTGAGACAGGTGAGATAAACTTTTTGACGTAATAAAACGAAACGGCAACCACTCCAATATTAATTGGAAAGATTATGGCTCAGCGAGCAATGCCATAAACCATAAGGAACTCTTTCATATTGGTTTTATTGTCTCCATATGCAAAAAAGGTGAAAGCGTTTCAATTGAGACTAAACCTTCTTACAAATGTATGTATGTATACGTTTATATATAGGTATGTATGTGTATGTATGCGTGTGTGTATATATATATTTCAGCAACACGCTTATTTATTTATATATTTATTCATGTATTTATTTTATTTATTAACTTACTTATTACCTATCTATTTATGTCTAAAATGCCTTTCCTATATCTGCATTCTCAACCTCTTGCTACTGTGACAATGAAATTTCCCGAATACAGGATGAATAGTTATCCAATCCAATCCAACCCAAAGGGTTAAAATATTTGACCAGAAAAAGAGAAACTACAATGGGAAACAGAAGGAGCCACTCAACACAAAAACGACCTCTATGCAGTAGAAAACAAGCCATGCGTCCCACGATCATTGTTTGAAGTGATTGCCAAATTGAGCCATGGCAGGAGCCATGTCTCAACAGGAGGGATAGTATAGTACAATAAACAATGCATGTTCCCAGAGGTCTCCAAACCTACTTTAATTTTTTTTGCAGACAATGCATGTTCCCAGAGGTCTCCAAACCTACTTTAAAAAAAATTGCAGAAACTGTCTCACCTGCTGTCGACACAACTCTCAAGGTAGTGTACGACCCAAGCGCGGAACAAGGCAAACTGGGACACATCCCTTCGAGGTTATGAACATGGACTTCATCGAACTGAACCAAAGTGGCACATACAAGTACTGTCTTGTGATCATTGACACACTTACCAAGTGGGTTGAGATATGCCCCTTTCCAAAGAAGCTACCACCATGACCGCTAACTTCACCAAGTTGGCCACCACCGTCAAAGCTGGTGAACGAGTGTTGGAGCTCACGACCAATATCCAACAAATAGGCTGCATCGACAAATACCTCCGACCGGACCGATCAGGAAAAGACCCCCTCTTTGCTATCACCATCTGCACTACTAGTACAGCCACGGTCCTCAAAGTGATTGTTGTGAACCCCTTCGTAAGACCATCAGCCACACGCCTACTCAAAATCCATCTGGCAGGAAAACCTTAGCCTGAGGAGATACACCCAATTCTCGCCCATGTCCAAACCCAAGAAGAAAACGACAACCACCCGAGGATGAGAAACAGTTGGTACAGATACGCCGCACTCACAGCCCGCGCCACAACCAATGAGAGTTGTTATGTCTGTTCCCTCATGCCCACTGCCGTAGGACAACCACAGCTATGGGCCAACCTCCAGAACAAAGAACTCGCCAACCACACCTACAACTGTATCCTGGGTTATCCGAAAGAATCTTGTCCGGCAAAGTTCGAACACCTACATACCATGGTCGTGGTGCCATTAGCAGCTACAGTCAATCTCGCAACGTATGTCCGGTGCAAAAATCGAACAGACTGTTATCCATCCTTTTTCAAATTCAGTGGACCAGATCCCAAGACCCCTTTAGACCAAGTTCACGTCACCAGTCCCTTTCCTATCATCGACAGTACTGGAACAAGTATGGTGGCTCTGCGGATGGCAAGTGTATATGATCATCCCCGCCAATTCTACTGGCCTCTGTGTCCCTACATCTGTCTCCGACCACACATACATCCTGACAACAGATTCGATCCCCACAGTCGACGCCAACCCACGTCTACCCACTAGGCGTCAACGCCGGAGACTTGATTTCCGCCCCCATGATCCGGTGTTAAGTTATTAAAAGTTATTTTTCCCCCTTGTAGACTTCAACCATAAAGTATTTGATTGAAATGAAAGGTATTGTGAATAGCAGGTGTGTTTTGTTGCAAATGGGTATCCGGTTAAATTGACTATATCAACTATCAGGTTTGTTGTTTGACATCCACAAAAACATGGATGAGGTAAAACACCCTTCTAGATTTTCACTGGCAAATAGAGCTCAAGACTACCAGCAGTAAGGGAGGCCTTTAAGGTGAAGAACTGTCATGTTTTATTGTTGAGTTTGGTGGTTGGGCGTGTTTTTCCTCTGTGTGTCCTGTCCGCGGGATTGTGAATGTGTTTCACCTGCTGTGTCTTTCCAGTACTCCTTCCCTTGTGTAACCCAGGTGTTCGCAATTGTCTAGTCAACTCGTCTATGCATCGTGTTGTTGTGAGTCTGTGTGGGAGTATGGTTTTGTCCTGGAGGTTATGTCGGGGTGCGTCTTCCTTTCCCGGTCAGTATGTGTCTTTGTGTTTAGTTTACCCAGTTTTTTTAGATTGTAAGGTTTTGTTTCGTACACTCTTTTGTTACAATTAAAGCCTTACGTTTGTGGACCTGCACTCCCTTTCTGTTGCGTGATTCCTGCACATGGGTCCCACTCTGCTATGCAACCGAGGTGAGCCACACCAAGAAGTCCAATCGGGACTTCTTGGGCAGCCATGGATGCGTATGTTGCTGTTTGAGAAGAACTGGAAGTTGGCGGTTGAACACCTGTCATCTGAGGCCAATCTGAGATCATCAGAGGGACAGTAAAGACGTGCCAGTTCAGAGTTCACTCCTGTGCAGTCAACAGAACTCCTACATTGTCAACAAAATGGAACAGTTGCACGAAGAAGTGGTAGGAACATTGCAGACCCTGACGAAAAATAACCTATTGGAAATATGTGATTTTCTCAACATATTAGGAAGCGTTAAACGGAAATCGCATATATCATTAGTGACTCACATTATGAAGTACCTAGAAAGAGAAGAATTAGAGGAACTAGAGGATGAAGGCATGTCTGAAAGATAAAATATCAGTAAAGTTGGATTGAAGAAGCAACAATGAATCACTACCGTGATTATTTCTCCCTGTGTTTCCAGCGTAAATACAGGGTGTAACACGTACCAGCTGGCCAAGTGACATGGGGCTTTTGTGCTCACTGAGGAGAAAACCCGGGGATAGGATTAGTTAGTTCGGAAAGAACAACTTATGGACATCTTCAAATAAGTTTTGTTCCACCATCAGGCATTTCAGGAAGGGAAAGTGGTGCCGCTGCACCTCCGCATTAGGTGGAATCAGACGAATTGCCTTGGGCATCTGATTAGGGCATCTCTCTGGTGAGGTGTTCTGGGCATGTCCAGCAGAGAGGATGGAGGGCCTACCCAGGACACGCGGGGAAGACTTCTTCCAGAGATGTCTTTCAGTCTGGGAATGCCTTGGGATCCCGTCAGAAGAGTTGGAATAAGTGTCTGGGAAGAGGAAGTCTGGGCTTCCTTGTTGAAGCTACTGCCCAAGCTTAATGCTGAAGAAATGACGCTTTGAAACAATTTAAAGTAGTCACTGTAGAGCTTGAATAATAACAGAAATGTATTGTATTTTCAAATACTAGAAAACATGAATGCTGTAAACAAAAGTGAGTACACCCCAAGTTCCCCACCCTGTGTTAATTTAATTTGAGCAAAAACATTCTGTCCCCACAATAAATAAATAAAAACACAAAAGCAAGGTTTTTAAAGAACATTTTCAAATCCGTAACACTTAAAGCAATTTACTTTGAAGAATCCACTATAGTGTTTTGGAAATCAAAATATAAGGTTGCTCTGGTCAAAGATTATTATGTACTAAATTATATACATATATATATATATATATATATATATATATATATATATATAATATTAATTTGTCTGTATATCAGCTTTATTGAGAACAATAACAAGCTCATGTGATTTGTCTGTCTTTGTTGTTCACAAAATACTTCCAGACCTAAGATTAGCTTTTCAATGTTTAGCTAACAAGCGTTGAGTTTAGTCATAAAAGGGATTTGACCAACAAATATGGAATTGTTACTTGTGCTTTGCTGGCTCACAAAATGTTTATTATCCATCAAAGTCTTACTTTTTCTTGGCTCGTGGTCTTAAGGAAAAGCCTGATGACAAAACAAGATTTTGTCCTTGCCTCCCCGGTTCTCTCAAAACCCATTAGGAATTCATTAATACAGAGATTGTCGTAATGTGGTTTGGAATGTGGCACTGGAAACATGAACAGGCTAATGCCCACTTTTGCAATAAAACCATGGAGGCCTTGGGCCATAAAATCTTTAATTACTTTACCTTTAATATTAACATTACTACCACATTTATCCATCTACTACTGTATAATGCTCAAAAAAAGAACACATGCCAGTTTTACACTTAATATGGGCAATGACGGAATTATGAGGACAGAAGTCAAAGCTCTTTTCTTGTCTTGGCAGTGAGTTAAAAATGTTTAAATAAAACATGTTCATTATTTCACTTTGACTACAGTCACCGTATTTCAAGTAAACCTCTGGGGAAACCATGAGGCCGCTTCTAAAACAGCACATCACTGTACACTTTTAGCACTTTTGTCATTTTCATGAGCAGAAAATGTTTTTTTTTCGTAAACCACTTTTGAGACTTTAATGAATGCCTTGTATGTTGTCGATGTCCCATGCGGCACTGTCATAAAAATTACAAGTGTTTTCCTGACTGGCACTACAGAGTTTGTCCATTTATTCATTTTGGTTCCTTGACAATAGTATGAAAGTGTGATCAAGAATTATGCCTCTATAAAAGTTTCCCATACAACAGTAAGTGACTTATACTGATGTTTTAATTATGTTTCACATTTCATTTTAATATAAACAAGAGCTGGACTCTTTGAAATGAGCCAGACTTGCTTCATCTGCAAGAGATTTTTATGGTCCTTATAGGACTAGCGTAGGATCACAACAATTTTCTTGTATTTTTAGTACAATTTTTCTGAAAAATACTAAACTAAAAAACATTTTGATGCATCAGACAACCAGATATCAAAAGAGTCTGGACTGATGACGGAAAACAACACCCGGGGTGGGATCTCTTAACTCTGACAGCAGAAACAAGAATAGCCTGACAGACAAATGCATGCTTCTTATATCAATTTGCTGCACAACTTTGTGTGTCAATTATATTCTAAAAATAGGATATTTTATAGAATGGTAATTAATATGTGGTATAAAGCTATGTCCCATTGATCTTTCTCATGTTGATTCATAAGAAATGTCTTAATATTAAATTCTTGATGAGGTTTTAAAATGGACATTTATGCAAATGTACTCACTTCTCACATCTTCATTGCAAGTGTCTATAGCACAGATGATTCAATAGTGATCAAGACACTGAGGTTCATTCATTCATTCGTTCATTTTCTGAACCCCTTTATCTTCATTAGAGTCGCGGGGGGTGCTGGAGCCCATCCAAGCTGACTTCAGGCCAGGGTTAGGGCACACCCTGGATCGCACTGCACTAGTAGACGGACAACCATTCACGCTCACACTCATACCTAGAGGAAATTTAGAGAGTTCAATCAGCCATGTGGGAGGAAACCAGAGTACCCAGAGAAAACCCACGCAGTCCAAACTCCAAACAGGTGGACCAACCTGGATTTGAACCCAGGACCCCAGAGCAGTGAGGCCAACGTGGTAACCACTCGAGCTGCTGGGCCGCAAGATACTGAGGTGATGGAGTTAATTTTAGTCATCGTGCATTGTAGGTTTTGACAATCTATCAATATTATTATTATTTATTCATGCATTTATTCATTTTCTGAAACACTTATCCGCACAATGCTCGTGGGGATACTGGAGCCTATCCCAGCTAACTACCGGCACCAGGTGGGGGAGACTCTGAATTGGTGGCCAGCCAATCGCAGGGTACAAGGAGACGGACAACCATTCAGGCTCAAACTCATTACTAGGCTCAATTTGGAGTGTTCAACCAGTCTACTCTAGCCTATGTATTTGGAATGTAGGAGGAAACCGTAGTATAGGGAGAAATCCCACGCAAGCCGAGGGAGAATACGCAAACTCCACACACAGAGGACCCATCTGGGATCAAACCCTCGATGCCAGAACTGCAGTGGCGGTCCGTGCATTTTCTCGGAGCGCCTTCAACGAATCAATCCAACCCTCAAAAGCTATTTCATGGCTATAAAACCTCTACTGCAGCTACAGCTGTGACACATAAAAAACATCAATGATAACCTCATACAATTTAAATATTATTTAGGAATATAGCCATATTTTAATAACCAAAAATCATTTTAACTGTACACAATATCCATCCTCCTTTCTTTCCTCCTTCTTTTCTATCGCCATCGAAGCTAATGCTGAAAGTCGAGCCTGTCCTGTCGTATTCAGTTACTAGAAGTTAGAATGCCTTGTGGACTGAGACGACGTCACAAGGTACCTCCTTGCAAGTGTAACCAGTTATGTTGAAAGATGTTTTTCCTTTTTTTAATTAAATATTACTAATAATGATTTAAAAGGTTTTAATCATTATTCTAACATCTGGCATAGGTTTTTATTCGATTTAGTGCTGAAAATGTTCGTTCCCGGTTGCGACAGGCTTGCTTGCTTTGGAGGTGTCCGACCTTTCTTAATGATGTCCAGCTTTTTTTTCTTGAAAAGTCCGTCTTGAAAATGGCTTTGCCAGCAAATCTGCAACCAAATCCATTTGTTTTCCTCCGTCGGCCATTATGGGTTGAGTTTGCTCACTCTGGCTTTGGCCCGCCTACTCTATCACTAGCCAATCATAGTTGGTGAAAGCGATGACGTATCCCTATGACTGCGAGAAGGCAATGACGTATCCCTACACCTGTGAGAAGGCCTGGTGTCACCAAATCGAATTCTGATTGGTTAAAGCAACAGTCTTATCGACGCTTGTTTAATGCAGCAGAGCCTCCAGAACTGAGTGTGAAGGCCTCAAGGCAGATTTCTGACCCTGGCAACAAATAATGGCTGAAAAGTGATTGGTTAAATGTTTCAATATGAAAACACACATCTGGAAGCAGTGCAACCAGGGGGAAAAGCAATGAAAGGAAACTGTATGATTCAGATATTTCTTAGGCCAGCAGAGAAGGCCTTTAAGGCCCTGACGGCCCGCCACTGCAGAACTGTGAGGCTGACACGCAAACCATTTGACCGCTGGGCCGCCATTATTATGATTATGATTAACATTATTCCAATCATTCATCATCACTAATGAATTGTAATATTGAATTTAACTTTCAATCCGGCCCGTGGGGTTGTTCTGCCCAAGAGGCAGCTCATAGTGTTCAGACATAATTACAAGTTTTGTTTATGAGGTTCAGACTGCAACACCAGAAATTGTACTTTTCTCAGTTTTGTATCTGTTTTTACATTAATCCCGTCGCAGTCAAAGTGAAACCATTAATGGCAGCCAATGAGTTGACGAGGAAATGACCCAGAAAGGCTCCAAAACAAATTGACGCTTGCCATTAGGAAAATGGCAGAAGACAGAGGAATTACCACTGAAGAAGAAAATGGCGGGCAATGGGCGGCCATGATTTTTATCCAAAAGTAAAGCTTTCTGAGCGGCCGGGAGCTGCTGCGAGTGTGGATTTTTATCAGAAATACGAGCCCTGTGCGACCTTACGCTGTGGCGCTTATTTGAAAATAAAACTTTCTCGGCGAATTGGACGGCAGAGAGCATCGCGAAGGGGGATTTTTTTTTTTGAAATGTAGAGCTGCCATCTGCCGTCGACCCCATTTCAGGAGTACACTTATCCCATTTCCGGAGTTTTTCTGGTGTGAAGGCGATTCACGCAAAATCGATATAAAATGTAAAAAAAAAAATATGACAATTTAAATCAAACTGTTATTATCATGTTTTTACATTAATTGAAATATTGTGTTTTTGAAAAAGTACATTCATTCATTCATTCATCTTCCATACCGCACATCTTTGAAAGGGTTGTGGGGGTTGGTGGAACCTAACCCAGCTGTCTTCTGGCGAAACGCAGACTACACCCTAGACCAATGTTCCCTCTAAGCTGCGCGCGTGCGTCATTGCGCACTACTCTCGTCTTCTCCGCGCACAGCAAATCATATGGAGCGCACAAAATAAAATCCAATTTTTTTTTTTACTTTCCCCCATGATGGCGCCGTTCACATGGCAGCAAGTGCCAGTAGCTCTGTCCATTCTTATGTTTTTCGTGTTTTACAGCCCTTCTATCTTTTTTTAATTACATTTTAATATTTATTAATACATTCTTTTTTACTATACTGTGCAAATAGAAGAACAAGCGGTGAAATCGGGTGAGAACTGTCTAAATCTGCTGTGCGTCTGGTTGTGTGTGTGCGTGTGTGCGTGTGTGTCTAGTATGTGTGATAGTTTGTCTTCAATCTACACAATGGACTATATTAAATGGAAATTAGCCCTCGGCTACAATCTTACATATATATGTTCATCAATATGTGCTATCCCTTATTAAATAAATCAAAGCAAAATCATGGAAAAATATTGCATATAAATGGAAACTTGACTATCTCAAGTGACACGTTCAGCAGAAAAGTCATTTGAACGAGAATGAGAAGTGAGGAGGACAAATGTGTAAAATAAGGTAAATTTAAGTCGGATTTGTGCATATTCTAATGGCATTTATGAAAATGTTTTATTCATTGATATTTTTTCATTATTTTCTGAACCGCTTTATCCACTTTTTCACTCGCGGGGGGGTGATGGAGCTTATCCCTGCTAACTTTGTGCCAGGCCGTGGGACACCCTGTATCGGTGGCCAGCCGATCGCAGGGCACAAGGAGACGGACAGCAGTGCACACTCAGACCCATACCTAGGGGCAATTTTAGAGTGTCCAATCAGCCTACAATGCATCTTTTTGGGATGTGGGAGGAAAACGGAGTACTCAGAGAAAACCCACGCAGGCCCAGGGAGAATATGCAAATTCAACAGAGGTGGACCGACCTGGATTTGAACCCAGGACCCCAGAGCTGTGAGGCCGACGCGCGAACCACTCATCCGCCGGGCCGCCCATTCATAGACATTAATCATTACATTTTATTATTACTAAATCATTTATGTGTAGTAGACATGCACCTGCTTATGGCAGGTGTGATACTGGTGTGTGCCCATAGCGAGGAATGATGATGTTGCTCACACTGGTACTCAGTGTGCTCAGGGAGGTTGTCTTTCTGTCCAGACAAACAAAAAATTAGAGGGAACATTGCCCTAGACTGGTCCCTAGTCAGCTGTAGGGCACTGAAAAAGTACAGCATAATGAAAATAAGTTTATCTTTGTGTTTTGGTCCTTCTTCGTTCATTTCACCATCAGTAATTCCACCATGTGTCACGCTGAAGTCGCACTTCCATGTTGTGCAATGTGCAAATGTCAGTCCTTTTGGAGACGGCTTCAACATGGGATATTTCGTTGAATACGAACCAATAAACTTCTGAGAGTGTCTGGGTTTCTTATTAAAGTTGCATCCAAATTGCCAGCCATTGTACACATTACATATTGATAAGACTTACCAGTGCTGCACACTCCTACTTCGTTGAGAACAACCCTGGAAATGATAGTGTTTGTTTCAAAACAAAAGACTGGTCGTTTAGCCCTAATAATACTTGCTTCCTTTATGAAAAAACGAAAAAGTGATAGAGGCTACCTTTGCAATCGATTCTGAATAGATTGCCACACTGAAGTCACGGGTCAGCCGGGGCTTAGGCGGCCCACGCCGACAGGCAGCGACAAGTTTTTGGGAAGAGGATGGCGGACATTTTTATTCAAAAGCGAACTGAAAATCCTAGGCGTCACACGGATCGCATGTGTGGGGATTCTACTAGGTGGCTTCATGGAAAAGCCAGCCTTAATCAACAAGTTTGACCGTCCTCATGCTTTAAAAAACAAGAACAAAGCCTATGTTTTGACAGATTCGTTTATAAGAGGCAATTATGTTTTTTAAGTCGTTTTGCTACCTGACATGTTCAATTAGGCGAGTACAGTAATCCTTCGAATATCACGGACAATGGACCCATGGCCACAAGAAGACTAAGGACTTAGAGTAAAACTCCTATTTACCTGTTTTTTATTCATATCAAGTGGAGAGGAACAATTTCAACTGAGTACAGTATTCAAAGTAGTTAAATGTTTAAATATATACATTATATTTATGTTACGATCGGGGATGGAGGACCCCAAAGCAGGCAAGGGCAGCAAATCTGGATATCGAATCTTTATTAGAGTCGTCCAAGAGAAGGGCAAGGCACAGAAGGGAGTAGCGTAGGCAAGTAGTTAGTCATGGAAGGAAGGTCGGTAACCGTGAAGTCCGTCGTGGAGTCCAGAGTGGAGGGTACAAAGGGGTCGTGGGGCTCAGCGTGGTCGGGATCCTGGGAGCAAAAACAAGAGGTTGTAGATCAGTAGAGGCAGGCGAGGAGAAAATACAAGAGGGTACTAACAGTGAACTGATAAGACGATCCAGCAGCCTGGTCATGTTCTTCTTAGCTTTATATATTCTCCACTGGCTGATGAATCACACCTGGAAATGTTTGAGTGATTAGGGGCTGGGCCTGTGATTGGGTGGCAGGCACAACCAGCCACCAATCTGGTCCAGGGCCTGACAATTTAGATATTAATACATTGCAGTCTTTTGACATGCTTATAGCTATAATATTTAATAAATATACACTTTTTGATAATGTACTCGTGTGCTTGTATTTCTGTATAGGCGCGAAAACATATTGTGGTAGTTATGATGGGGGTGATCCTACTTTGCGGTTTTTCGTTCATCGCAGCGATGTCTGGTCTACATTAACCGCGATATTCGAGGGATTACTGTAAATGCACAATTATTCAGTGATCAAATCAGTTTGTGGACCTAAAAAACGTATACATTTTTACCTACTGAAGACAAAAATGAGGGCAAGAACACAAATATAGATGGATGGAAAGTGGGTGCATTGAAAGAATAATTGGTGTCAAAACATTGTACAGTATTGCAAATGGAAAAAAAAATATGTTGACACTCCAAATACTTATAAAATTCTGAAACCAATGCATAATCTAGTCAAACATGAGTACAAAATACTGTTCAAACTACTATTTGAACAATAACAGTTAAGGGCTTTGATAGTCATGTTGATATGACAGCAAATTCATATTTACAATATTCCTCATTGCAACTTCATCCTGAGGACCTTATCCACCTGAGCGGAACAGGGTTGCTGGAGTAAATCGTCGTTAACTACAGGCATGAAGTAGACCCATGTGAACTGGTGGCCAGCCCATCGTAGGGCACAAACTGACAAAAAAGGTTCACGCTCACACCTACGGACAATTTTGTCTACCATAATTACCCTAATATGCACGTTTTTCAGATGTGGGAGGAAAGCGGAGTATCCCGAGGAAACCAACTTAGGCACAGCGAGAACACACAAACTCCTCACGGGATTGCTGAGTTTTGGAAATGAATTCTAAAGGGCTCGTGCTAACTAGACATCCATGGTGCCATTGGGTATTGTTACTGATTACAGAAATCAAATGTTGTATATCATGGAAAAATGGCTTATCTTAGTTGTTCTCCATTAACAGTCAGGGATCATAGCAAAATGGCAGTGGGAATTCGGTGAAATGCAATTACACAGTAATTACTGATTACCTCTTCCGTGCCTTCTCCTCCAAACCCTTCTCGAGCCTTTCCGTAATCCTTCTCAATCCTTCCCTGCAGTCAGAGTAACTCCCTCAATTATCTGCTCAACTAAAGGGTTTTATTTACAGTGGATTACAACGTTCATATTGTTATACACCTTTAATTTGTCTCTGTGGAGTTGATAAAAAGACAATATTTTGTAGTGCTTGATTTTTTATTTTCCAGTGCTACAGTTTAACATTAAATATTGCACATCATATTTTCAAAGATGAGTACGCTAATGCCAATCATTTTCTTTTTTACTATGTTTACTACATGTTTATTTGTTTGTTTATTCATTTATCCATTCATTTATTTATTTATTCGTTCATTCATTCATTCGTCCGTTTGTCCGTTCATCCGTTCATCCGTTCGTCCATTTGTCCGTTCGTCCATTCGTTCATTCATTTATTCGTTTAATTGTTTATTTATTTATTTGTTTGTTTATTAACTTAATTATTACCTATTTATTTATGTCTAAAACGTCTTTTCCTGTGTCTGTATTCTCATCCTCTTGCTACTGTGACAGTGAAATTTCCCGAATACGGGATGAATAAAGTTATCTAATCTAATTAACATTTTGAGTAAATAATTGCTACTATCTAAAAATGTAACAAGAGTAACTAACTGGTTTGGTCAGGGCTACTAAAGCAAGGATTCCTTACTTTCTAGTACAGCTGTATTGTGCGTGTTAGCGATTGGAACCAGTGACCCCTGACCCTTTCTGTTGTAGTATCCCCCAAATCATATGTCTGCATGGCATCACTAACTACTGCTGTTCCGATGTTTGTACTAAAATCAAACAGTTCTTCTTGAGACTGCACTCACACACGAACAACCTATGTTTATTTACTCCACATCAAACAACTTGGAATATCTTAGCATATCGCTGTTGTTAAAGGTAAGTTTTAGAACTCTTGGACTTTTGACTAAATGTTCAATAAATTGGCTGGGGTTGGGGTGTTGTGTCAGTGTTGACATGGGTAACCTCTGTGACCTTTGGGCCCATGTCCACTGAATAAGTGTTGCCCTCCCCAGTGGTAACAGAATGGTCAAACATTATGTCAAGGGTAATTAAAGTCCAAATGCTCCTGACCCTGATATAATCCCCTTTGAAAAGATCTCCAACTGTTTGCTGTGATTAACACGGACTGCTATGCTGGGAGGATCTGCCTCTGGTGAGAAGGGTTTATTGGTTCCTTTTTTTATCATCGTGTATAGTGGCCTCCATGAGCTTCATGCGATGTCTACTGGTCCAATGGACAACAAGTCGGTGCTTTGAGCTGTCATTGAATATTACTGACCAAATGGCCGGCTTGTTACAGACTTTGTACACAATAAAGGACTCCCTCAGTTCTCAGCACTTCTAAAGAAGCCTGTAAGCAATCTACTCACAGTGACTGAATCTGAACAGCGGTGTTCCATGATAATAAATCTTTAACAAGTACACTTCATTAAAAGCTTTGGATTGAAGTTGAATGGTTAGCTTCACAGCTCTGAAGTCCTGGGTTCAAATCCAGGTCCACCCGTATGGAGTTTGCATGTTCTCTCTGGGCTTGCATGGGTTTTCTCCGGGAACTCCGCAGTAGTTAGTAATGCATGGTAGGCTGATTGGACACTCTAAATTGCCCCTAGGTATGAGTGTGAGTGTGAATGGTTGTCCGTCTCCTTGTGCCTAGCGATCGTCTGGACACCGATTCAGGGTGTCCCTCGCCTCTGGCCCGAAGTCAACTGACCCTAATAAAGCGGTTCAGAATATGAATAAATGAATGTATGTATACATATTGGTCTGTGAACATGATGAGAACAAATGCACAGTGTCATAGAGGCTTCAGTATCCCAGAACCCTTCCACAGAACCAAAGCACACATGCATAACGTTTCTCTCCCACCTAGTACATAAGACCCACTACACCCGTAGTATGACACCATTTCCCCATCATCCATCCTTTATGTGCTGGGTTAGAGCAAGTCATGCAGAACTCACGAGAGGAACATGCTGTGTGTGTGAGTTCATCAAATTAAGCAACAAGATAGGGATAGTGTGCCTCAGAGAGATTAGGGAACATTTCTGCCTCCCGAAGACATTAGATAAGAACCAACCCCCACCTTCCCGACAACAAAATAAACACCAAAGGCATTCTTCCAATAAAAAACCCGTAAGTAAATGATGTGCCACTTTTAAAAACAAATAAAAACAAACAAAAATATAAATCGAAACCCTAAGGATGGTACCAATACTACCCATTGCTTGTTTTGAATAACAAGCACATATCCTCAACCCTGCTTTGTGCCATTCTTTGACATTTTGCATCTTAGGCTCTTTAATTTTCTGCAGCATGAGGATTGGTGTTTTATTAACTCTTTGATCTCAGCTTGTAGAGTTCCTAAACCAAGTGATAGTTTTTGGTCAATTGAATCCAGACCAATGCTTTTCTACATTTGGTAGAAAAGAAATACATCTTAAAAATGGTAGATTTTGCTGAAGAATAAAAATGTAAAAAATTAAATTCACTGATTTTTTAAGGAAAAAGATCCATTTACTAAGAAATGTTTGTTAGTGGATGTCTTCAACACATGACAGTCTCACAGATTCTTGCGTATTCACACGTAGCTCACAGTGAAACATTTGCGTTCCCTCACAGTTAATGTTGCTCAAAGCACTTGAGGAGTACAAATACTTGCTTCTACTTACAAATGTATCTACTTATAAGATACTCAGGTTACAAAATGCTTCAATGGGAAACCTTTGTTCCAACATACAAAAGAAATTCAAGTTAGGAAATACAAAATCTCCCAAAATTCAACCTCCAATCCTAAATTCTCTTTCTATATCAAGTGTTTTATTTTGAAATTATTCTGAGTTATGTTTACATGCATCTCTTCGTATGTTTTTTGAGTTACCAAACGTTCGCCTCTTCCTTTCTCACGTCTCGCACACTCGCCTTTCTTCAACAATAGATAATGTTTTTGCATGTGTTTGTTCTCCATTGTAAACTTTTTTTCCTCTTTTTTGTGTGTTTTTCACATCTTTCATACAAAATTGGTACACTTTGATCATTTTTAAGGCAGCCTGGCGGGCAAGTGGTTAGCACATTGGTCTCACTGTTCTGGGGTTGAGGGTTCAATCCCAGGTGAGTCCCCACTGTGTGGAGTTTACATGTTCACCCCAGGCTTCTGTGGTTTTTCTCTGGGTACTCTGGTTTCTTCCCACATTCCAAAAACATGCAGGATAGGTATGAATGTGAGTTTGAATGGTTGTCTGTCTACTTGTGCCCTGTGATTGGCTGGCCATATCCCAGCATCCCCACAACTCTTGTGAGGATAAGTGGTTTGGAAAATGACTGAATGAATGATAATTTGTTTTTGATTTGGTGAACACTGAACCTTATTTCAGAGAGTTGTGTGGCCACCACCTTTTCTGTAACAAAATGCAAATACTACATTTACAGTATTGTCATTCAGTTGTTTTCTCTTTTTTTAATAACCAGTTGATTACTTTCATTGTATTAGGTTGAAGAACATTAACAAAATGACTATTGAAATATTATTTAGGAATATAGCCATATTTTACTCACCAAAAATCATTTTTATCTGTAGAAAAAATCCATCCTCCTTTCTTTCCTCCTTCTTTTCTATCGCCATCGAAGCTAATGCTGAAAGTCCAGCCTGTCCTGTCGTATTTCTGGCATAAGTTTTTATTTGATATAGTGCTGAAAATGTTCGTTCCCGGTTGTGACAGGCTTTCTTGCTTTGGAGTTGTCCGACCTTTCTTAATGATGTCCAGCTTTTCTTGAAAAGTCCGTCTTGAAAATGGCTTTGACAGTAAATCTGCAAACACATCCATTTCGTCTCCTCCTTCAGCCATTGCGGGTTGACAAAACCGCTATTAAATCAACACAACAATATATTTGATTGTGCAGCTCGATCCAGACAGTGTGGTAGCTCTGGTTAGTCCACTCTATCACTAGCCAATCATAGTTGGTGAAAGCGATGACGTATCCCTACGCCTGCGAGAAGGCCTTGGTGTCGCCAACTCGAAATTTGATTGGTTAAAGCAACAGTTGTAGCTACGCTTGTTTTATGCAGCAGAGCCTGCAGAACTGATTGTGAAGGCCTCGAGCCAGATTTCTGACCCTGGCAACAAATAATGGCTGAAAAGTGATTGGTTATATGCTTAAATATGAAAACACAGCTGAAAGCAGCGCAACCAGGGGAAAAGCAATGAAAGGAAGCTGACAGACAATTTGGAATTAAGTATTCATGGACAAAATCAGTCTGTGATTCAGATATTCTTTTAGGCCAGCAGAGAAGGCATTGCAGGCCCTGACGGTCCACCACTGATATGCAGTATGAACAGTCCAGTCCAATATTTTCAAATAGACTTGGACTGCCTGGAATTTTTCACAAGTGAATATATAATACCGATATGTATCCATTGCCTCTGCTCTATGAATGTTCATCTGTGCACATCCGAAATATACGTCATCAACAAGTTGCTGTCTCCGCTGCTCGACAAAACAAACAACACTATAGTGCATAAAGACGAAAAGCCCATATTTACTTCTAGAAGCACTGCGGCATATGACGACATATAACATATTTTGTAGTGCACATGCATGTGAGATCAGAGACATGTTCCGTTCACACTGTGCAATGTGAAAAGCTAAAAAAATATTGGAATTAACAATAAATCCGAATTGGGCAATATGCCCTGCAGTGGGATTGTATCTTTATAATCCAGTGTGACTTGTACACGTCTTTTTTTTATTCATCATGACACATATTTTGACAAGTACTCATACTCAGGGGCCACTTTTGTCATTTTCTGTCTTAATGAGTGTCTTACCTGTAAGGGAGGAGCAAAAGAAAAATTGAGTAAATAATAATTAAGCTAATTGACAGTGTTAAGGGGTATAATCAAAATGTGGTCACACTAATGAGTACACTATTTACACTAAATATATGTTCAACAAAAAAGAGTATACCTTTGTGGTCTCGGAAACAAGAGCTAAACACTTCAAAAATACATAAAGGCTACGTCCAAAATTTCTGTGGAGAAATTTGAAAAAAAACCCATTTTAGAGCCATCACATACTTTTTATTTTACTGCACATATGATCACTTGAATTCATTTGTACAGCTTTGCATCATCAAAGAGACCAAGGCATTTACCCAAAATCATTTTTCTTTTTTTTTCTTTTTCCCCATTTGCAAATCATTTAATAAAATCGAATCACGTGGGTACAACAGTAAGGAATTGTAATAAACTATTAAATTGACTGCTTGTGGACAGTGGAGATTTCCATCTAGCATTGACAAAAGGATGCAAGGCATAATTCTGTTTTCTAAAATTATTACCCAGAAATAGTTATTCCTGTTTAGAGACTAACAATATTTAGATTAAGATATTTCTCAGGTTCTCAAACATTAATTCTGTGCCAGTTAAAGGAAAGTCTTATAGCTGCTTGCATGAATAATATACCTAGAATTAACATATACATAGTCTTAACATACTGTTAACAACAACTGTATGTATACATGTACATCTATGTGTATGTATATATATGTATGTATATGTATGTATATGTATGTATATGTATGTATATGTATGTATATGTATGTATATGTATGTATATATATATGTATATATGTATGTATATGTATGTATATGTATGTATGTATGTATGTATGTATGTATGTATGTATGTATGTATGTATATGTATGTATATGTATACATATATATAAGTATACATACATATATATATATAAGTATACATATACATAGTGTTAAATATATAATATATTTAACACTATAACATTTATATAATACTATAATATTTTATATTAACACCAATATAATATATATATATATATATATATATATATATATATATATATATATATATATTATATTGGTGTTAATATAAAATATTATATTATATAAATGTTATAGTTTTTAAATGTTTTATATATATATGTATATATATTTCAGCAACATGTTTATTTATTTATTTATATATTTATTTATGTATTTATTTATTAACTTATTTATTACCTATCTATTTATGTCTAAAATGTCTTTTCCTGTGTTTGCATTCTCACCCTCTTGCTACTGTGACAATGAAAATTCCTGAATACGGGATGAATACAGTTAAATAATCTAATCTAATCTAATTACACATATTGTGATCCTTCACCACTTTGCAGCATCAACATTCGCGGCTTTAGTACATCGCAGATTTTATATTAAGTATAAAAAAACTTTCATAAAAATGTCAAAATTCATGCTGAAATCGCAACTGAAAGACGGGAGATGAAAAATGGCGGAAGTCAGGGCTCAGTTTCTTCTTTGGAGATGAATTGGGTGGCACTTAGCACCAAAGAAGAATAATTTCAACACAAGATATTAATGTGATTTTAGACACCCTTTAAGCCTTATGGCTAACCATTGGGTGGGAGGTCAGGTGCACCCTGAACTGGTTGCGACCATTTGCAGTGGAAATATAAACAAGCAACCAAACGCATTCCTCCTACAGTCAATTTGGGTTGTTCAAAGCATGCTTTTGGAATGTAGGAGAAGTAAAAAAAAAACATGCGCAGGGAAAACATATAAATCACTTCCTTTTTGAACTGCAGGATTCCACTGTCTTTGACAACTTGATGATCTGAATGTCATAGACCTTCAAAATCAACAAACGTGATCCTCCTTTAATAATATTAAAATTTGTTTAAAAAAAGAAATAAATAACAACGGAAACCCAAAGTAGCATTGTTTACATTATTTTTCCCAACATTTTAGGTTATTTTTCAGATTCAGATCTATTTAATGGGCATTCATTATTTGCTCACTTGATGACATAAATATTTAAGGTTTTACTCTTCGCCACCGCAATCTTAGCTATTATATATAGCTTTATGAAGCTGTATATATCTTTGCTATATTGGGTATTGGAGAAAAAAAAAGGTGAACGCAAAAATGCTTAAACCAGAATATCAAACAGAAGGTGACACAACAAAAAGTTGGTGTGAAAAACTGAGAATTAGCATAATGGAGGGCTAGTAAGTAGCTAAGGCAAGTAACTCGATCAAACGGAAAGATTTAAATTATTCACATAATAAAGATTAATAATAAATGATTAATTCTAGCTGTCTCGTAGTGTAGAGGTTCACGTGCCTAACTTCGGTGTGGGCAAGCGTGGGCTCGATTCCCGCTGTTGGTTTTGGGTGGAGGTGTATGTTGTGTGTGCTTTTCGCTTCTTGTGTCCCTCCGGGCTCCCCTTACCTTATGTGGCCAGGAGTGGGTGATTGGTAATCAGTCCCTGTGTGTGTATTTAAATCCCTGTGTCTGACATGTCTGGTGGTGGGAGTATTACCTTGCGTACCTAGTCTTTCATTGGGTCTCAATCACATAAGTCATGTTTTTGACTCTGTGTCAATTTTCGTCTCCTCCAGTTTAGTCACCATTTTGGTCCCCATGTCTCCTGTTTTTGTAAGATTACTTTGTCATTAAAATCCTGAGTTGTGCATCAGCACGTCTCTCCCCTTTTTCCTGCCTGCTTTTCGCCTCCTGGTTTCCACTTCGCACCGCACCCAAAGCGAATCATGACAGGAAGATGAATGAATGAATGATTCATTCAAATTTGGTGGGTATTTTAACACTGCTCTTTTCTTTGACCCCTTAAATAATTCAATAATGTTGACATCTACTCTCTTTAAAAAGGGGGTTGATTACTATAGCTGTCTGGTGTAAGGTCATGGCACCACCCAACTAGAATCAGCCTGGCACCAAAACAGAAAAACAAAAAATTCAAACACAACATGACAGAAATAGTACACTTTTTACTTATTATCTCTGGTTAAAGAACTAGGACATATTCTGACCAATTGCACAATTGCTAGCCCCCCACAGTTATAGAAAATGATATTAGAAGTTGCACTTTTGCTGACTTTCAATCATTCATTTTAATATTCAATTTGCATATTTCTTTCCCTCTTTTCCTGAGGTGAAATTTACATTATATTTATTTTATTTTATTATGTAATCGTGCCAAAAGTCAATACAAATCAAATTTTTGGCCTGGGCTGTGAGAAACTTTTCAAAGGAGAAGTTGTGCCCTCAAATTTACTGACACCTGTTAAGTTACTTAAGAACACCTGTTATATGTCATTTCATCTCATCTCATTTTCTGAACCGCTATATCCTCATTAGGGTCACGGGGGATGCTGGACCCCATCCCAGCTGACTCCGGGCCAGAGGCGGGGGACACCCTGAATCGTTGGCTAGCCGATCGCGGGCCAAAAGGAGATGGACAAGCATGCACACTCAGATCAATACCTAGGGGCAATTTATAGTGTCAAATCAGCCTACTATGCATCTTTTTGGAATGTGGGAGGAAACCGCAGTACCCAGAGGAAACCCACGCAGGCCCAGGGAGAACATGCAAACTCCACACAGATGGACGTGATCTGGATTTGAACCCAGGACCCCAGAGCCGTGAGGCCGACGGGCTAACCACTCGCTCCGACGAGCTAACCACTTGCTCCACCGGGCCGCCCGGCACCTGTTATCGCGTATTTAA
This sequence comes from Stigmatopora argus, assembly GCF_051989625.1. Classification (NCBI taxonomy): domain Eukaryota; kingdom Metazoa; phylum Chordata; class Actinopteri; order Syngnathiformes; family Syngnathidae; genus Stigmatopora; species Stigmatopora argus. Next base: position 4,274,212 of record NC_135399.1, read on the forward strand.
ATAATTCTAGTGGTGACATTTTAAACAGGAGTAAAACTTTAGAAAAAAAATGGAACGAGTTGTAACTGTAAATGTGATCTTGGTTATGTCCATACACAAACATACACATTTCTTTTTCTATCTGCATTTTGGGGGGGATTTGTGAGTGTACACTTTCTACTCAAGTTCACAAATTTTCAGTTTCAAGTTTGTAACCACAATTGGTTCTACATGGATTTAATGGAAAGGAGCTCTGGGAAAAGGAATCGGATCACCTGGACCCGATCCATGAAGGAGTTTGGAGAACATTCAAACTCTACACAGAGGACCTTGCTCTGTCACAGCAGTGTGAATGGGTCCTGGCAACATCCCCACCAAGCCCAGATCAAGGTCAATGCTACTTTGAATGTTCTGGTCTTTTATCTAGTCACAAAGCTTTACGCGACCTCTGTAGTATGCAATGGGTGTTGGGTTCATCTGAGGGAAGCTCCCTAACTAAATCTGACAATCAGTCTAGTCCTTGTGCATTCTTGTACAGTACTCGTTGCCAGTCCAATTTTTATCAAAATGGGATGCATTTTTGTGTTTATACCTTGTGGGCTCCATCCATGAGATGAGCTATCTTACTATTTCTTTATACTTCAAACAGCTACTTGTTCATTCATTCATCTTCTGTACAGCGCATCCTCGTAAGGGTAGCGGGGGTTGCTGAAGCCTATCCCATCTGAGGCAGACTACAGCTTAGACTGGTCGCCATTCAGCCGTAGGGCACACAGAGAGACAGACGACCATTCGCACTCACAATCAAACCCACCACCAGGAATCGACCCTGCGCCTGTCCGCACCAAGTCAGGCAAGAGAACCTATACCATCAGGCGGCTCCTAACAGCTACTTCGATTAAAAAAAATGTATGAATGCATAAAACAAAGGCAAAGAAAGATGGGGGGATTTATAATATTCATCAACTGGTAAATAAGAGATTCATTCATTTTCTAAACCACTTATCCTCACAAGGGTCACTGGGGTGCTCAAACCTATCCCAGCTGACTTTGGGCACCAGGCACCACACCCTGAATTGGTGGCCAGCCAATCGCAGCGCACAAGGAAACGGACAACCATTCAGGCTCGCTCGCACTCATACCTAAGGGCAATTTAGAGTGTTCAACCAGCCTACCATGCATGTTTTTGGAATATGGGAGCAAACCAGAGTACCCAGAGATAACCCACACAAGCCCAGGGAGAACATGCAAATTCCACACAGGAGGACCAACCTGGGATCGAACCTAGGACCATAGAACTGTGAGGCCGACGCACTAACCACTCTATCGCCGGGCCTTCCTTAGATGAGACAGTGTGCCAATAAAAAGGTAGCTTTTGTTTTCATTATTTATACATTTTCAGCATAAAATAATGGTGTGGGCAAAAGTTTCAATACCCTGCAGTGTTAATACCTTGAAAATAGTAGCTGTTTGCAAAATAGGAGTTTATAGGAATGCAAAGCATTTTTAATGTAAAATCAGGGGCGGCCTGGTGGGGCAAGTGGTTAGCGTGTCGGCCTCACAGCTCAGGGGTCCTGGGTCCAAATCCGGGTCTGTCCACCTGCGTGGAGTTTGCATGTTCTCCCTGGACCTGCGCGGGTTTCCTCTGAGTACTCCGGTTTCCTCCCACATTCCAAAAACACTGTAAATTGCCCCTAGGTATGGGTGTGAGTGTGCATGGTTGTCCGTCTCCTCGTGCCCTGCGATCGGCTGGCCACCGATTCAGGGTGTCCCCCGCCTCTGGCCCGGACTCAGCTGGAATAGGCTCCAGCACCTCCCGTGACCCTAATGAGGATAAAGCGGTTCAGACAATGAGATGAGATAGATATGTTCTGTCTCTCTTTATTCAACCCGTACTCGGGAAATTCACTGTCGCAGTAGCAAGAGGGTGAGAACACAGACACAGGAAACAACATTTTAGATATAAATAAATAGGTAATAAGTACAGCACCCCCCACGAGGAAAGAGCGGTTCAGAAAATGATATGAGATATGTGTGTGGCGTATGTATGTATGTGTATATATATATATATATATATATATATATATATATATATGAGATGAGATATGTGTGTGGCGTATGTATGTATATATATATATATATATATATATATATATATATATACATACATACGCCACACACATCTCATATCATATATATATATATATATATATATATATATATATATATATATATATATATATATATATATATATATATATATATATATATATGTATAGACAAGCCATGATGGTGTAAAGTTTACACCAATAAAAGACAAGTTTACACTGTAAACTGAAGATTTTGTCAGGGCCTTCACAATCTTCTGACCTCAACATAATCAAAAATCTGTGGCTAGACCTTAAAAGAGTAGTGCAGGACAGACCGCCAAGAAATCTCAAAGAATTGGAAGGCTTTTCCAAGCAAGAATGGGCAAGGATATCTCAAAAAACAATTGAAAGATGCTTGGCTGGCTACAAAAAGCAACCTCTGATATTTGCCAAAGAGGGTGGTACAAAGTATCTGTGCTGTCAAAACCTTTCCAAACACCATTATTTTTGTTTTCTTCTGTTTGAAAATGTGAAATCTATCTTTTTTTATAAATTCCAAGATTGTCCAACTAATTCATGGTGTCCCCTGCCCCATTCCCAAAGGTGATTGGGATAGGCTTGGGCACCAAAAACTCTTGTGAGCACAAGCGTTACAGAAAATGAATGTGTGTGAATGTGTCATCTAGATTTTTCTTTCCTTCCATTCTTTCCTTGCCTTTTTTATGTAGAGCAGTCAAATAAAGGAGGTGGCATGGAGTAGTGGTAGAGCAGTCATCTCTCAATCCAAAGATTGTGGGTTTGATCTCCTGCCCTAGTGACCATGTTTAACAGGACGCTACAGTTTACAATTCTTTTTTGACAAAGGACAGGACCTCACAGAGAATAATATCAGTCTTTCGGACCATTCTCAATGTTCCCCTGATTTAAATCCCATAAAACAGTGGTCCTCAAACTGTGGACTGATAAAGCTCTTCCTATTTTCTCACAGACCGGGAGGGGTGCATGACGACTACAGACATAACGGCGTGGGAGGGAGGTACGTGGACGTTGTCTACGACGGCTAAAGACAGAGGCGAGAAATGAAACACGATGGCAAAAGAGACAAGTCCTAAGCACAATTGGATTTATCTATCATTATTATCACAACTTTTCTCATTTTAAGTTGGAGGGAGAGATTGAAATGACTGTATTAGTTTCGGCAAAAGGGCCGTATGAGAGCGGCTTTTCAAGTGTCCCAAAGCTCAGAAATGATCTAGAAACACATGGAATAGCCCGATTGATATACACATTGAATAGGTTACTGTGCTAATGTGCGGCAACTCGGACCTGGAGGAGGACGAGCTAAGTCGGGTGGACGTGGAGCAGTGACACATCAAAATCTGGAAACACTGCATACTCACCGTGCGCCGCCTACCTTATATTTGTCGTATAAAGAACACGAGACAGTGTATGAATTGGCTCATAAGCTCCATACTTGAGTGAGGACAGTGACTCATGACCTTGAAGTTAACATTTTTATTTCTCTAGCGGACGGGCACGAAGTGACTTGTGGTCTGGTGATTGAGGACCCCTGCCATAAAAAAGATTTGTGGATAGATGGCAAGGGAAGTTTATAAAAATTGTCATCAGTTCCAGAGAGTTGACATCCTTCTTGATGCCATCTCCACCATTTTGAGCTATACAGTCGTACCTCTACTTAAGAATTCCTCTAGGTACGAAATCTTTAGGTTACAAAATGTTTTTTTATATGCAAATGAGTGCCTCAAGATACGAAAACAACATCCAAGTTACGAAGTTCCCCCAAAAGTCAATACGTTTCCCATATATAAGTTATTTTATTTTTAAATTGTCGCGGATGCATTGATTCTTACTTTACAATCTCGCTACACTCTACTTGGCTCTCATTGGCTGTCTCACAACCACTATCCATGTTTCAAAATTCTCTTAAGTAGTTTTGACCACCGTTCGTCATCATGTAATTCTGATGGTGTTTTTTGTTGTCTTTTTCCACATGTGGATAAAGCAGCTTCTTCTGTTTTTATCATCATGCCTCCCAAGAAAATTACCAACCAGCACTTTAGAAGGGCAAGTTAAATCCAAACAGTTAAGAACCAGTAGCAAGAAATAAAATGGGTGAAAAATTAAATTCCAAAGAAATCATAAAACATTAATGTTTGTTGTTGATGAATGTTGTTGTTTGGATTCTTAATTTTGTGTTAATTAGATGTGTTCATGGTTTGTGCGCTCTATCTCTGTTGCCTCCCGTTAGCTTCCTTTTGTTCACCTGCATTTCAATGCGAATAGAAAATGATTTATTAATGTCTTAAAATGAATAACAAGCATGCAAGGACATTAATAAATGTTTTTTTATCATGTTTCTCTCATCTTTCATACAAAATTGTGAGATTTTGACCAATTTTAAAGGGTTTAGTTGGTACTTGTCTGAGGACCGTGGAACAAATTCAAGAATTTACACAACAAGTACTGCTCTACTTGTGAAATTTTCAACTTACGAAAAAAGTTCTGGAACCAATTAATTTCGTAAGTAGAGGTATGACTGTATTCCTATAAGCCTCCAAGAAATATTCGCATCAAGCATGCCCAAACAATTTTTTTTGATTGTGATGAACAACAACGATAGAGTTGTTCTTTTTATTCATTCATTCATTTTCTGAAACGCTGGGGCTGGTTGGAGCCTAACCCAGCTGACTTTGGGCCAGAGTCTGGGGACACACTGAATCGGTGGCCAGCCAGACAACCATTCATGCTCAAACTTATACCTAGGGGCAATTTACAGTATCCGATGAGCCTACCATACATGTTTTTGGAATGTGGGAGGAAAAACCCTCGCAGGCTCGGGGGACAACATGCAAACTCCACACAGATGGACCAACCTGCATTTGAACTCAGGACCCCAGAGCCATGAAGCCAACGTGCTAACCACTCAAGCCGCCGAGCCGCCCCCTTGTCTTTTTATAGATGTGAAATACAACAGCAATCACAACCATAAGATCTTTGTACACGATCAAAAAATATTCATATCAACCATCCAGTGTAAAAAAATGAATGAAAAAAAAGATAACCTTCGTAGTTTTTCAAGTCATTTAAAAATGTAGACCCTTGAAGTACTGCCTCCCAGTGGCCATGATGCACACATACTTAAGGCTGTTATTTTTGTGAATTAATTAAACTATACTCTTTTATTCATTTTCTAAACTGCTTATCCTCACAAAGAGCCTATCCCAGCTAACTATGTGCACTAGACAGGCGACACTGAATCGCAGGGCACAAGGACACGGACAACCTTATACAATCACACTCATACCTAGGGCCAATTTAGAGTGTTTGACCAGCCAACACTGCATGTGTTTGGGAATGCCTGGAAAAAACCCACACAAGCCTGGGAAACATGCAAACTCGACACAGTGAGAACCCAACTGGGATCGAACCCTCAACCCTAGAACTGTAAGGTGCTCACAACTTGGCCACCTGGCCGCCATAATTATACTCAACATTTTTTATTAGCTTTCTTCTTTGGGGGCACCATCACAGACAAGCACTATGCACAAGCTAAACTGAAACTATTGTGCTGGGACAATAAATTGCAGACGAGTCATTGGCATCAAAAACTTCTATATAAAGTGAGTTGTTTTTATACACATTATTGCATTGCTGAACAATTTCTTTCCTTTTTTAACTAACACTGTTATAGGAGAAATCGGTCCTGCAATGAAATTTTATTTATTTTTTACATCGTTCCAGGGTTATTTACTGCTCATGTTTTAGGGTTTCGTCAAATGAATCTCATTAGCGTATTTTCTCGCATATTTCTCGCGTATAAGCCGCACCCTTAAAATTGCCTTAAAATCGTTGAATTTTACGATTTCTCTCATATTAGACGACCCCTGATTCACAATTTTCACCTCCATATTCATGGTTTTAATAGGGAGATACTACTCATGTTTTATGGTTTCGTTATATGAATCTCATTAGCGTATTTCCTTGCATATTTCTCGCGTATAAGCCGCACCCTTAAAATTGCCTTAAAATCGTTGAATTTTACGATTTCTCTCATATTAGACGACCCCTGATTCACAATGTTTACCTCCATATTCCTGGTTTTAATAGGGAGGACAAATGTGTTACTTTGAAGGGAAAATCTTAAGAAAAATCATCGCACGCGGTAGTTCTGAGATACTGTGAATCGAAAGGATCGTTTGCTGGATTGCACATTCCGAAAGGGTGTTGCCTGCACATAGACAAATTAAAAAAGGAAGTCACGTGAGCAGTACAACCAGAAAGTGTGTCCATAGCGGTCTCGTTTCTCATCCCTAGGTAAAATGGTGGCACCCTGAGTGAGCAATGGCAGGAACAAGTAAGTGAGTTTTTTTCACGTTTTATGCAAGATAGTTTTTTTTTTCTTGAATTTCATTCATAGACATCAAAATAAATTTGGTTTAGCATTTTATCTGATTATCTTTTCTCTATTTGGAAATAAATCACCGTATCGGCCAAATTGTCTTGCATTATGGCATTTCGTCTTTGTCACCTTGCAGTTTCGTGCATGTCAAGTCTAATTTGCGCGCATATAAGCCATACCATGGGTTCATTCATCATTTTTTTAGCGACAAATACGGCGTATATGCGAGAAAATACGGTAAATTCATGTCGCTAACTCTCAGGAATAAATTACATATGTTAGGGGATTCTTGTGTATCTTGTGTACATTATAACTGATAGGCACTTAGCTTCAAAGTAACAAAACAACGTCCCTCAGTATTTGGTTTGCGAGTGTCACAACACGGCAGTAATCCGGGCAAAGTGAATATTGCCAGCTGGACGTGATGAACCGTAGAATCAACACCGAACCCATAAAATGGGGTGATAATCCCTTCTATTGAATGATTGCAAACAATATATACTTATACAATGATCTAAAGCGTATGTTGGTTGTGAGAAACGGGGGCCCATCATTGTTTTTCTTTCAATCCGGATAGTTTAGAATATCCAAACGTCATGCACATTAATTCCACTTTAGTAGATTTACACAGACAGGCATTAAGAATATACGGAAAATGGGCAAAGTGTCAGTAGATAAGATCAACCAGCACTTAAAATTTTCTCACGTAAAATTAAACAGACTGAATTCAATTGTCATTTATGACCCATTAAATTTCATATTCCTCTGAATGCATAACAAGCACAGCAGACATAACAGTGTGATTTTTGTTAAACACTTGCTCCTATTGGCATACTTTTTCCACATAACACTAGGAAATTGGACACAATAGCTAAGATCTCCTTGCCGCTTATAGGGTTGCTCCTCATACCTTCTTTCAAAAATGCATGGCTGCGCTAGCTCATAATATTACGGAAGCGTATTGAATTCACCTTAAAAAATAAAAACAAGCCCTGACCGTTTTTCAAATTAATTTATTTTTTGGTGTTTAATTATTTTTGAAGACTGCGTTTTTTTTAAATAATGTATTTTCTGGAGTTCTTTTTGAATTATTATGTATTTTCCCAATGCAGTTTTTCGGATTATTAACGGTTGGGTTTGAATTTTTTTAAACTTAGTTTTTTCTGATTAATTTATTTTCAAAATTGTTTTATTGAATTCAAAAAATTTCTTTGTTTTTTTTTCCCTGAAGTTGTTTTTTTGAATGTTTTTTTTCTTCTTCGTTTTTCTTTTTTTTCCTGAGCCTGGTCGCCAGCGAAAAAAAAAATCAAACCTGCCTGTCAGCGGAAAAAACAAAAATTCAAAAAGTGACCAAGCAGCAGTTATCGAGATACTTGGAAGTCTCACGCAAACTTCGTTCCATAAATTCTCAGCTGGAAGACACTTGTACAAGTACTCGAGTCCAACTTCTCAGTTGTACGCCGTGTGGGCTCAGTATTTTCAACAGTCCCCTGGTGGTCTGTTGAGTCACAACGTAACCAGCCTGGATGCATTTAAAATGCATCATCTTGTATGCATGGACAAAGCTAAATCTGTTCAACTTCTCTTGGGTAAACATTGCAACATCTTGTAGATATGAATGGGCTTTTCTCCTGAAGATACGCATATGGGCAAGTTGTCTGCGTAAGGTCGACAAACTAGAATAACAACCCCATTAATGTGACTTAATGACTGGGCTATCTCCAACTGGCATATCTAAATAAAATTTGATTGCACTGAATAGACTGAATGGAAGCAAGTGTGTACGCGAGCAGGCGTCCTCCTGTCTAGAATTTGGGGAACACAGTCCGTGCGGGACTTCCAAGTATCTTGATAATTGCTGTCTGTTCGGTTTTTGAAAAAAAAATTCCGCTGGCGGCTGACCAGGTTTGTTTTTTGAATTGTTTTTTTTTCCGTTGGCGGGCAGTCTCATGAAAAAAAAAATAATAATAAAAGAAATTACCTCAGGAGAAAAAAAAAAGAAAAACGAAGAAAGAATTCATTCAAAAAACAACCTTGAAATAAATTACTCTGAAAAAACAAAGTTTAAAACAATTATAATAATTATTATTGTATGTGAATCAGGCATATTGCCCAGTAAATAATATTGCGTATTTATATAAATTTGATGAACTGCTTACTTTATTAACCTAGTTGGATGGCTAACCTATTCATATTTTGTCTGATTTTCCACTACCAGATATGACACTATTTTACATAAAGTAAAAGAAAAAATATGTGTTAGGGTTATCATAATTATATATTTGCTTGCAATGAAGAACGCTTTGCTTAGGAATATTAATGTTTTATTTGTGAGTGCATTTGGGAATGCCTAAAGGGTGAACCTATCAGTATGAATAATAATAATGATAGTATTGATAATAATAATAAAACCAACAGTTTTGCACCAATTTTAATCTCCTAAATCTACTAAATGCAGTTTTTTAGGGGCTGCTAAAATCTCTATATGTATGATTCAATATTTCTCCCATCAACTGAAGCTCATTTTATCATATCACTCTAAACCGTGCTGTAGTGTGGCTTTAACCCTCTTAAAAGCTTGTTCTTTTTAATCGAAAACATGGGTAGAACTCAACATCCCCAAATTCCTCTAAGACGGCTCAAACCTCTCGAAAAGATGAATGGGGTCATGTCTACAAAGAGGAATAATCTTCTTTTCTCCGCAACCTAAAAAAGCCCTGTCAAATGGCTTCATTGTCAACATCCGAGGAGACTGTTTTCTAAAAGTGTCAAGATCAAAGCGCTTGACTGACAATGCACGCTTTTGTTTTTGTTTTTGCAGCGATAATTTACCATCTTACCGTTAGAAATTACAGTCATTCATAACTGAGGGCTAAACAAGGCAAGTATCAAGACAGACTCTCTTAGGGAATTAAGCACAAATAAAAGAAAAAACAATACCAGAGCCGCGAAAGCGGGGGTTGTATGCTCATGAATATCAATGCGTTGAACTGGAAAGCTGCACAATGCTCTCCTCCGAATGAATTTCAAGCAATTTAAGATTGATCAAACTTGGAAAAATGATTGGGGAACTTGACAGTTTTTGTTTGATCCTGGCCTTGTCTGGGTTCCCAGTTTTGTTTTTGTCTTATATTTGTCATTGCTTATTACCATATTTTTTCGAGTAGAACACGCACCCATAACTAAAAATTGGTATAATTTTTTTCTTCACTTTTTCTCAGCTCACACCAAGGATTGCACGGGTACTGGTAACTGGCAAATGGTGAACAAATGTCGCCATGACAAAACATTTATTCACAACATATGGGACGGAAACCTGGTAAAACAAACTACCACAAGTCTGATTGATCATTACCAGATTTACCAAACAATTGATTCCATTCTTCTTGAGGTATTTTTTCTAAGTGTGAGCACCGGCCAATAGAACGGGCTCTCGCGCCCCATCTGGCGAACAAAGACAGGTTTTACGTCACTGGCGGAGGGCAGTGTTTCACCGAGATTTGTGTATAACACGCACTCGTACTTTGCTTGAATGTCTTGGTACAAAATTTTGCGTGTTATACTCGAATAAACACGGTAGTTCTATATGTTCTCTTCAGCCAGTTAACATTTCTCGCCCCTTTGTGTCTTCTCCAGGTGTTGTCCCGGTCATGTTGTGTCCCATATTGATATTCTCCTGGTTCCGCTTGGTAATTATTTGTATTTTTGATTTGCTTCTTTATGCTCCTTTTTCCTAGTTTCGTATGGGTGTGTTCGTTATGATCTTACGATGCATTTATGATCTGCCTAAACACACTATTTATGAAACAATAATCTAATATTAATATATTTTTAAGTTTATTAGACCGAGTGTACTACACATTAAAATACTGTAGTACCTCCAATGCTGAATACAGTCCTATTTGTTTTGTTTTAGAGTTATAAGACAAAATTAAAAATGAGAATTCTAAGAGAAGAGATTCAAAAATATTTTAATTTGGTTTTGCTTTGTTTCCTGTTTATTTACAAATAAAATGCAGAAAAAATCCAACTGCCATTTTTTACTCAAATTAAAATCACAAGTGTACAATAGCTAAACAGAGTCTGTCTGGCTATCAGTTTGACACCGCCTCAGTTCAATCATAATTTTGCAGTTATTAACTTGGATATTTCAAACGCTATGAAAAAATGAATGGATCATATCAATGAAAGAAATGTATTTAAAATGTAAAAAGTAACATTAAAACCAACCTCAATGTAATGATATTGAAGACAAAACCTATTAATTCTCCTCTTACTGTAAGTAGAATTGAAGCATTCATGGCATTAATAGACAGTATTAGAAAATTTCATCTCATTTTCTGAACCGGTTTATCCTCATTAGGCTCGCAGGGGGTGCTGGAGCCTATCCCAGCTGACTCCGGGCCAGAGGCAAGGGACACCCTGAATTGGTGGCCAGCCAATCGCAGGGCACAAGGAGACGGACCACCATGCACACTCACACCCATACCTAGGGGCAATTTAGAGTGTCCAATCAGCCTACCATGCATGTTTTTGGAATGTGGGGGGAAACCGGAGTACCCGGAGGAAACCCACGCAGGCTCGGGGAGAACATGCAAACTCCACACAGACGGATATGACCTGGATTTGAACCCAGGGCCCCAGAGCTGTGAGGCCGACACGCTAAGCACTCGCGCCACAGTACTAGAATAGTATTTATTATCTATTATTTCTGCATGTGAAATCCAAAGATATTTTTTATTACTATGAAGCAACGTATCGATTTTTTTTCCTATATACAATGTTCCTGATTAATTTGCTTAAGTCCTTCTCGTGATGGGCAGCTGGTCCTCTGTTTGGTGTTGCTATTTGAGTGGCCAGTCTGGTTGAAAAGCTGTTAGGCAGGAGTGACTCGGCCCTCTCCTCATTGTTCTCAAAGCTTGGTATTCCTCTCATAGCGTGCCCTGGGCTCCAGGAGATGTACTTTAACGATCCCGGCCCTTCTAATGGCCCCTCTTACCTACCCAACACTGAAATACTAACACGCCCTTAATATCTTAACTTTTTAACCTCAAATGAAATCTTTTACATTTATTTCCACAGAGCAAAAGTAGCTATGATATTTCTCCCAATTATTTGAGTATGAGTAATAACGACACTCCACTGCCACCTTCACTATATATCCCACTCTTTACCCTCTCTGTTTACCCTTCCTCCCACAAGCTCAGGCCTCTCTCATTACTTTCGCTTCCCCTTTTTCTGAGTGTCCCGTTCAGCTAGCCAGCACCTTTTCAATCTTTGCCTAGAGAATTGTCCCCTGCATGTCAAGTGTGGCCGTGGGTTTGCATGAGAGGTGCTTTTCAGGTCCCCTGTCCCCTCACCTTTGAATTGAGAGAATGGAGCTATTTTTTATTTCGAGATGACCACACACAAACACACAGATGTACAAACTACAAAGAAACTATTCAAATCCTGCAATGGCAATAGGACTCCACTATACGTACTTTTTAAGCAACAAGTATATTACATAACAAAGTCATGGTGAGTGTCAAAGTGAGTACACACTTGTTGCCAAGACAACATTGTGTGTGTCGAGTTAGTTTGCCATGTAAAAAGGGACATGTGGCCAAGTTTAAACCAAGCCAAAGCAGAAAAGTGCTTAACAAGGACAGGCAGCCCACACTTCAACCAACATAATCATATATATATATATATATATATATATATATATATATATATATATATATATATATATATATATATATATATATATATATATATATAAATATATATATATATATATATATATATATATATATATATATATATATATATATATATATATATACCGTAAAACCTCTATTACAACGGCATGCCGTTCTATTTTTCCAACTTTCCCCCTTCAGAATTTTGAGAAGATGCATAAATTTTATGGATGAAAAGAGAAACCAGGTAACATATACATCTTTATTTAAAGGCAGAAATACAAGGCGATTACTAGTAAGTAATTACAAATTCACTGGTGAAAATCAAGTGACATGTCACTGTTGTAGATGTCCTCATCTTTCACATCACCTTCTGCATCAGCGTCGAGTGTCTGAGTGAGTTCACGTTCATCGTCGCCAGCATTGGCTCGCACTTGCTGAAGAAGTTGCAAACCTGTCTGAATCGGGCCGTCTGACCTGAAACAATGGCTATGGTCATCTTTTGAGCCGCCGAGAGCGTTGGTCAGTCCGCATCCCTTGAACGACTTGATGATTAGATCCTTCGGCAGATGATACTAAGCATCGACAATCCATTTCAAATAAACTGCCATTGTTGGTGCTCGCATGTTGCCGAATTTGGTGTAGCTCTTCTCGCCGTGCAACATCCACTTCTGGTAGAACTGTTGGACTTTGGCCTTGAATGGGGCGTTCCAGTAGACCTCGGAGGCCTGTATAAATTTGGTGCAGCCTCCTGGAATCACGGCCACATCGATATGGAGCTTCTTCAATTGCTTCTTGTTGGCACAACTCCAAAGCAAGCACTAAATCGAATAAAAACGTATGCCAGAAATACGACAGGACAGGCTCGACTTTCAGCATTAGCTTCGATGGCGATAGAAAAGGAGGAAAGAAAGGAGGATGGATATTGTGTACAGTTAAAAATGATTTTTGGTGAGTAAAATATGGCTACATTCCTAAATAATATTTCAATTGTGTGAGGATATTATTGATAATTTTTATGTGTCACAGCTGTAGCTGCAGTAGAGGTTTTATAGCCATAAAATAGTTTTTTGCTGAAGGTGTCACTAGGAAATGCACGGACCGCCACTGGAACGTACTAAACACTCCTGTGGCACATTAAAACTGTTCCATCATTAAATGATCTGGCATTCTGCTTGTATAAGCAGCTAACAAAACAGGTTAATTAAAAATTAATCATATACGTGTTTCCCTATGGCAATAATGGGACTATTCAGTGCAGCCTCATCATGAAACGATATCACACATTCAAAATCAAATGACGTATCAATCTTCATTTGGCAAATACAGCATTTCATTGGTAAACCTTTATGTTGTGACTCTGGGTTTAGTATTAGAAAAAAAGGAAAGAAGACTAAGAGAATTAATGGAAACAATTTCTTCTTTCAAAGCATATGTATTCAGGATCATCGGCTCTCTATACTGTAGACTAGGGGTAAGGGGTGTCTAAACTATTCCACAAAGACTTGCAGAGGGTGCAGGCTTTTTATTTTAACAGATCCAGAGGTTAAAGTTTAAGCAATGTTTCTTCTGTAACAAGCAAGAAGCACCTGACAATTGATTACACTTTTTAAAATGCTGCATTGGTGAAAATGTATCCTCTTTATTGGTTGGAATGAAAACCGCACCAACTGTGAACCTTTGGGACAAATTTGGACACTCATGCCATAGACACAGGTTAACATACAAATCCTTATAGATTTGCAGTCTTTTTTTTGTTACTCTCGTACTCTGTTTAAAAAAAGACAGATGTAATAATAATGCCATTGTTGGTTGTTATTTTGTGCTCGTTCACAATGTTCATTCACGCACGGTGCATCTAAGTTCATCGTGAAAAAAACAAACGCATATCAGGATAAAACAATGTTTTATACTGTCGATGAACTCTCTGGACACCAGCTCTTCAAATCAACCAGCATCATCCTGTTAAAATAGAAACTTTGCAACACTCTCTGACTCTCCACCCACAGAATCTAATCACTTCTGTTTCGATGGCATGGTGCTCAAGAACCAGGCCAACCAATTCTTTCCTCAGCTGATATGTATGCAGTCAAGAAAAGGAAGTTGCTGAGATAACATAGGCATTTCTCTTTTGGGCAGGCATGAGGTAAGGTATCAGGAATCTCTTCCAGAGCATTACCTCAGTCCCCAGTCCTACAATGGTTGTTGCGGTCATAGTCTAAAAAAAGAGAAAAAGCCATCCCCCCTTAAGGTGCTACCTATTTTAGGCACTTAGCTCTGATTTGTCATCATTATGATTATGTGCTGCGGTCGGAGAAAACACTGTGACTCATGATTCAACTTTATGAGGTTGAATATCTTGCTGTATAATTAAAAGGCTGTGTCTGCTCTTGTCGGAGAGCGTGTCAATTGGCAGGTCTACAATGCTAAAAAGAACTGTTAGGGTTGGAGTGTTGTCAGTAGAAGCATTTAATTCATCAGCAGCTCTGACTTGTGTATGCTTGGCAAGGCTACATGGAATGTTCAAAATACACCTGAAGAGTCAACAACATTTATCTGTACCGTTTATCCTCATATTCATTCCAATGGATACTTTAGAGCAGAGGTCTCCAAACAGGTCCTCAAAGACCGCTGTGGCTCATGCTTTTTATTCCATTCGATCTGCACAGACAGTTTAACCAATCAGTTTTCTGCTAAAACAAGCAACAGCAACTGATTTCACTTGTAAGACACCAGATTTGATTTTGTTTGGTTGGATGAAATCCTGCAGCCATTGCGGCGGCCCTTTGTGAAATAGTTTGGTGACACCTGATTTAGAGAGTTCATATAACCCCCTCGTGTGTGTTTTGAGTTATGGGAGAAAACTTGGCAAAAACTTACGCAGGCAAGGGGAGAACATAGAAATGCTAGACCAGGGGTGGGCAAACTATTCGACAAACAGCCACAGTGGGTGCAGGTTTTCGTTCCAACCCATCAAGAGGACACCTTTTCACCACTGTGGTGTCCTACAAGTGCAAACAGTGAATTGTAGTCAAGGGCTTCTTGTTTCCACAGAAACCTCAGGGGCTACACTGTCTTTGAGGACCGGTTTGCCCACCCCTGGGCTAGACCCAGGTATTGAATTCTATATTCAATTATTAATCAAGTTAAAATGAAAGTAGGTGAGTCTGGAACTGTAATATTTGTGGTCACGGCAGAGTTTCAGTAGCTGTACAACTCCTGCACCAACACTGTAAATGGAGAATAAGTGTTGGGGGAAGAAAGACTGCAGTAGGGGGATAGCTTCAGTTAGTATCTCATCTACCGCTTAATCTGAGCCATGAGAGAAAATCAAAGATTGTGGGTGGCACCATCAGTCATCCTAAACCTGATCCAATGGCAGCAAGAGAACATTTTGATCTTAGCGCTCAAACCAAAACAGACCTTTAGCCTCGCCCTAAACCTTTAATGCTTTTATTTTGTGCCAAGCCAAATGTCTCACTCATAAGTGAACATTGTAGACTAGTTGAATCACGTCATTCCTTAAATGATTGCAGGCAGATCTATTTGAACTTGCAAGTAACAGAGATAAATATTTCATCATACCTGTTCATCGCCTAAGATACAGATGATTGTTTTTGTTGGGGTTTTTTTTGCACATGGCTCGTTTTTTCAATCTTTCTTGGCAGACGGTTCCAAGTATGTGTTGAATGAGTGACACACTGTTTTCTTTTACACTATCAGGGATGGCGTGAAAGTGTACAAATATATGGACTACTTGGTATCACATACTACCTGTGACAACGCTATTTAGTAAACATGTCCCTGATTGTACTGTTATCTACAGTTTTGAACATTCATTCATTCGTCTTTTGCTTGCTCATCTTTCATTTTATTGCAGAACATGATTTCCCTTGAGGACAGCATCTTTGTGACCATAAAGAGGGTGTAATAACCAAAGTAACCTGCAAAAAAAAGGAAGCAATAAGAGAAATTAATACTTACCTACTATGGAGCATCCCATAATTGTTTACCCCTCAAGCAATATGCCCTGCCCTGTACATTTTATATACCTCACCGTAAAAACTAATGTTTTCGACAACTCAAATACAATATAATTCTTCACCTGAGCAGTCAATTTAAACAAAGGTTGTGCTTTTCTTTTGATGCCAATTTTTATTGTTTAACCATTTTTTTGTCCTTTCCACTTTGACTAAGACGACTACCCCCATTCTTTCTCCTGCATTTTCAATGTTGTGTTTATGGTGTGCTCATGAAAAGGCCCACAAAGAAGGGACAATAGGGCACCTGCAAGAATAATGAACCCTCAGAGAGAAATGCAGCTGGGGTTGAGACTCATACAGGAGCACTGGCGGCCCTGCTTTAAAGTGGTCAGAGATGATCCTTGGCCACACCTTATACCCCCCAACAAATCCCCCCTTTCTCATTTCTGGAATTTCCACTGCGAAAACAAAACTATACATGCAACTCATACAGACACAAAGTATTCTCCCATTTATGCAAACAACTCCACAAAGTGCCTTACTTACATAAAGAAAGTAGTTTTTTTCCAATATATTTCCACACGTGACTTTTGTACTCATCTTGAATGTAGACAGAAACTATGAAACTATGTGGACAGAAACAAAGGCCACACTGTTTACATACTGTTTCTGCATCTACGTAAGTGGTGCGAGCAAATGGGACGTTAGTCACCAGAATTCCTTTCCCTTTTATAGATTGAAAAAAAATCTGTAGTAAAAACCATAACCATAATAAATGTAGCTGGTAATCAGATTTTACGGAAGAAAATAAACCAGCATGTTGAAAGGCATGCATAATTTGGAATAGTCATGAGGGTGTTGATTGTGGAAATGCTTTGACAAAGTGAAAGCACCCTGCAAAGTATATACATTTTTGACACTATAATATATATTTTTTCAAGAAAACATCTTATCTTGAATATCATTTAAGCATCTGAAATGTAAAGGAATGGTGAACATTTGCTTTTGCCGCAACATTCAAAATTAATCCAGAATGCTTTGATTTCCAAGAGGAATTAATATTCAATGGAAAAATACCAATAGATCAAAGTCCATTGGCCCCACATTATTGTCCAGATCACCGATAGTCATTCATTAATTTTCTGTACCGCATATCGTCACTAAGGTGAAAGGAGGTCCTGGTGCGTATCCCAGCTGACTTCGATCACTAGGCGTGGGACACGCTGAATTGATGACCAGCCAATATTCTCTCATCTCATCTCTTTTTTTGAACCGCTTCATCCTCATTAGGGCCACGGGGGCTGCTGGAGCCAATCCCAGCTGTCTCCGGGCCAGAGGCGGGGAACACCCTGACTTGGTGGCCAGCCGACGGACAACCAACCACACCCACACCTAGGAGCAATTTAGAGTGTCCAATCAGCCTATCATGCATGCTTTTGGAATGTGGGAGGGAACCGGAGTACCTGGAGGAAACCCACCCAGGCCCGGGGAGAACATGCAAACAGATGGACCGGCCTGGACTTGAACCCAGGAACCTAGAGCTGTGAGGCCGACGCGCTAACCACTTCCACCACCAGGCCGCCCCAGCCAATAGTTGAATATTGAAATATATTCACAAAATTCAGCGGACTCAAACTTGTATTCTTCTCATCTCCTCTTCCGCTTATCTGAGGTCAGGTCATGGGGCAGCTGCTTAACCAAAGAAGCCCAGACTTCCCTCTCCCTAACCACTTCATTCAGCTCTCCTGTGAGGATCCCAAGGTGTTCCCGGGCAAGCCAGGAGACATCCAGCATGTCCTGTGGTCTTCTCCCATTGGCATGTGCCTGGAACACCTCACCAGATGACCAAGCCGCCCTCACCTGGCCTATCTTGATGCAGACGAGTAGCAGCTTTACTCCAACCCCCTTCCCAGAGACCCTGCGGAGGAAACTCTTTTCGGCCGCTTTTATCCGGGATCTGGTTCTTTCGGGGTTCGTGACCATAGGTGAGGGAAGGAACGAATATTAGCTGATAAATACCGAGCTTTGCCTTTTGGCTCAACTCCTTCTTCACCATGATTGACTGATGCAGAGTCCCCATCACTGCAGACCCAGCACCGATCCGCCTGATGATCTCCCGCTCCATTCTTGCCTTTGTCGTGAACAAGTCTCCGAGATAATTAAACTCCTCCACATGGGGACGGACCTTATTCCTGACCCAGATAGGGCGTGCCACTTTTTTCGGACTAAGAAACTTGGTCTCGGATTTGGGGGTGTTTATTTTCACCCCACTGGTTCATACTCATTTGCGAATCGAGTGCGAGTTGTAGGTCGTGGCCTGATGGCGCTAACAGAACTGCATCATCTGCAAAAAGCAGAGTTAGGGTTCCGAGCATTTATAGACACTGACCCCTGCTACCAAGCATCAAGTTGATTTGTTCACAATTAATGAGGAAGTATAACCATAAAAGTCAATGTTCACAAGAAGAACAACAATACAATGTAATAATTGGCACTTTTCACATGTTCATGTTTTTGTTCATTTATTTGATTTTCAAAAAGGTCACCATTGCATTGAAAGCATTCACATGCATGAACCCGTTTACTGTTTAATTCAGGGGTAGGGAACCTATGGCTCGGGAGCCACATGTGGCTCTTTTGATGGGTGCATCTGGCTCTTTGCTAACCTGTGAGCTAAAATATGGAAATCGCTGGTGACCGAACTGAGATATTTACATCTAGAACTGCTTTAATCTTCTTCTTTTTTTTCGCAGTAGACTCTTCTGGAATGCATCCTCTCATTGATTAGCAACAGTATAAGAATCTTTGAAAAAATATTCAGTTTTTTTCCACTTTAAAGGTGGTGAACTTACTAAAAAAAAATGAAGTCACTCGTTTACATGTATGTATTTTGACTTTTAAATTTGTAGTATGGCTCACAAGGAATAACATTGGAAAATATGAATTGTTTGTGGCTCTCTTCGTCAAAAAGGCTCCCGACCCCTGGTTTAATTCAATAGGTAAATTATATATATATATATATATATATATATATATATATATATATATATATATATATATATATACATATTATTATTATTATTATTATTTTTGTCAGTGTGGGTGGTGCTGGTCGCTGGTTGCATACAAAAATGCACCAATTTACCATGCAAGTATCACCAACTATGTTGTGTAGTTGGTGATGTAGTCCTTGCGAATGATTGTTATTTAGCAATGAGGTAAACTAGTTGAAAGTCGGAACAGATTGAGAGTTCACTGACAAAAAACATAGACCAGCCTGACCTTTGACAGACATTAGCTATTACAAGCTAATTCTCTGGGATATCATCAACAAGGCTCTTGCTATGACCATATGAATACTAATAAAAGAACATTGCAGGAACATTTCTTGAAAATATTCATTTAATTATTTTATGAACCTCTTTATCCTCATTAGGGTTGCGGGGGTGCTGGAGCCAATCCCAGCTGACTCCAGGCCAGAGGCAGGGGACACCCTGAATCGGTGGTCATTCTACCATGCATGTTTTTGGAATGTGGGTAGAAACCAGAGTACCCAGAGGAAACCCATGCAGGCCCTGGGGGAACATGCAAACTCCATACAGGTGAACCCACCTGGATTTGAACCTAGAGCTCCTGAGGCCGACGCGCTAACCACTCGCGCCGCCAGACCGCCTCTTGAAAATATGACAGAGTCAAAATACATGATGACTGCAATTGGCTGGTCACAAATTCAGTGTGTCCGCCAGCTGGTGCCCATAGCCAGCTGCGATAGGCTCCACCACTGCCGCTACAGTTGTGAGGATAGGCAATGAAACATGCATTTATTTGACTTTTGAACCTTTGGCGTTGTTGGCCATATTGTGAGCTATTTTGCTGTAAATATAGGAAGAAGCCTTAAAAGCGGCAATTGCAAAAAGTATAACACTGAAAAGAAACAACGGATAGGAAGACAATCTTACAACCGCTTATGTTTGAATGTGAAGACCCCATATAGGACCGAACCAAAAGAAGCAGGGTTGGAATTTAAATGTTTCCCAATTGCTTTGAGCAACTACAAAACAGTCACAGAAAAGGTAATAAAGCACATAATTGGGAAAGTATGCAAAAAAATATTGGGTAGTGTATAGTACAAAATATAGTATGTATTTAATATTGAATAACGACAAGGATACTCCCATTTTCTTCAAAACTCACATAATAAATCACATTTCTTTTTTTAAATATTATTTTTTATGAAATCAGAGCATTTTTCCTAACTGTTAAGCACTCATCTTGATTGATGGCTGGGTAGTTTTACTGTTTATTTTTAGCATTACAATTATAAATCATTCAAGTAATTACAAGACTTAAGAGGATAGCATGTCTCAACATGGCAGGCTCAAGTTTAGCACCGATAAGTGAAGATTTAACTTGGAATCCGTATGTGTCTGCCCAAACCACACCAAACTGTAATAAAATGTGTCAAATGGCCCCAAAATATCGGTTTAGTAGGCTTTGTTTGTTCTTAAATGCAAATGGGAAACTGAAATTTCAGAATAAGGCACTTTAAAGTGAATATTCAAGCTCTTCACCTTCATACAATGTACGTATGTATGTATCTTGCTGCACGCGTTGCAAAGCTCAACTGACTGGATGTGAGGTGATTCTCAGGCCAGCATTAGCCACTATACACAAATGAGAGCTTTGTGTACTCTAGTAGGAGTCAGGAGGTCACTACGGTGGAAGGTGGGGTGAGGAGGTGAGGTTTAGAGGTTGACAGGGAGACTTTTTTTAGAGGGGGGATGACAAGGTTTCAGTTGTTTTGCTAAATTGGGAAGGAACAACCCCAACATTATGACATGTGAAATCACAAAAATACACTTTCTCTTCATGCACTGTGCCACTGTGACCCTTCCACCTCCTTCACTGCAGCATTCATGAGAGTGAAAGTTAAACAGAGCCGCAAAACTGATGAAAACATTTCGAGGTAGTGCTAATGGTTCGAAAACAACCCCCCACCATCACCACCCTTCCCAAGTCCCAGACCGCCCTTGTTGGCCACGCGTGACCAGTCAAGTGTTGCTTTTGTTGTCAACCTCAATGTCTTTCAGCCTGTAGTAATCATCCAACATACACAGCCTTCCCCAAATGTACATGCAAGGACAATAATACACAGGCATAATGTTGAAAACAAAGCTCCTGGGTACAAAGGATCTTGGGAGGTAAGGTTTAACTGAAATGTTGTTTTATTATAATGAGAAAGAAAAGGAATTGCGGGGATGAAAATGCAGCCATTAAGAATAATTGGATTAATGACGTTTTTTTGCTCATTAGTGTGCACAAATATGCTTTCATGTTGCAAAACCATTTTACTTCTCCAGTAATCCGGCTGTGAGAGAGCTTGCAGGGACCGCAGTCCACGTTTCTTCTAAGGTCAAAATGTCACTTTGAGTTGTGGGGAGAAGTAAACAGTAGTGCAATAAGCCTCTTGTCTTATGGGGCCATTCACCATAAATCCGTAGAAATAGAGTGCCACGGTATATATATAGACGGCCTGGTGGCGTGAGTGGTTAGCGCGTCGGCCAAATCCAGGTCATGTCCATTTGTGTGGAGTTTGCATGTTCTCCCCAGGCCTGCATGGCTTTCCTCCGGGTACTCCGGTATCTTCCCACATTCCAAAAACATGCATGGTAGGCTGATTGGACACTCTAAATTGCCCGTGGGTATGAGTGTGAGCGTGAATGGTTGTTTGTCTCCTTGTGGCTGGCCACCAACTCAGGGTGTCTTCCGCCTCTGGCCCGAAGTCAGTTGGGATAGCCTCCAGCACCCTCCGCAACCCTGAGGATAAAGTGTTTCCGAAAATTCTCTCTCTCTCTCTCTCTCTCTCTCTCTCTCTCTCTCTATATATATATATATATATATATATATATATATATATATATATATATATATATATACATATTATATATACATATATATATATATACATATATATATATATATATATACATATACATACACACATATCATGTGTGTATAGTGGCAGTGAAAGTCATTTGATTGGTCTTTTATGATTGCCGAATGGAAGATATATATAGAAAATTATAAATATATATATATTTTTTTGTGTTAAAAGATTTGATGGAACTGATGAGGGAGCTGATGATCAGGACGTTTAGTGCATTCCTGCATGTCACTCAGATAAATACAAGCAATGTGATGCAGAGGAATGCTTAACCCCGGGCAATGAATAGCCATAAATTCATTAGTGAGTGCGTGCCAGGCTGGATTGGAAGAATGAAAGCTATTGCAGTGATAAACCATTTGACCCCGTCAACTTGGCAGTTGTCATGACCTCAACCTGTGGCATTATTCGATGAGGGAGGGGAGAAGGACAATATTTGTTCAAGCTGATACCTTGGGGTTGTATAGGTTGTGTCTTTAGCGTTATAATGTATTTGTGTGTGAATGACTTTGAACAAATGTCTATAGTATATGTATATGTATAGTACGTGTATATACATAACATACTGGGGGTTTTTTTGCTCATGGGGATTCAAACACCTGTTAAGGGATTAAGGATGGGTAAGAGTGTGGCCTTGCATATTTATCACAGGCTTCATCCCATTTCTTGATGCATCAGTTTTGGAGATATTACTATGGAACATGACAGTTACACAACTTGTTGAAAAGGATTAATTTGTGCCAAAAAGTAGTCTTTCTTTCATTTCTGTGCTGCCTCCCGTTTGGTTTTCTGCCACGTCTTTTGCTGATTTATCTCCATCCAAGTACAGGTATTTAGTTACAGTGTTCCCTCCCTTATGCGTTATTTGCCCTGCAGCCAAACAAATCTAACTATGTTCACCAGCCGATCCTATTAGCTACATCTAAAACATTTATCTTGGTTGATTGGGAAACTGTCTGTTTTGATGACAACAGAAAACATAAAGCATAATATACCTGTCGTTAGGTGTCGGTACACGCAGATTAACACGTCAATTTTGCCATTATAAAGGTATGTGAATCACAGTGTGGTGGCTGATGATATACTTGTGACTCTGTAATCTTTAATCAGATGGCGAGATGCCATGTGTTAAAACTGTTATTGACACAAGATGAAATGCAAAGCATGTTTTTGAGTTGTAGCTCCCAACTTTTGCAGCCACACCTTTTAAATTGCAGTTCGGATAAACCCGAAACACCGTTGGCCTCTGACACATTTAACTACAAGACCAACCCATTTTCTTATGAAAGCGAAAAAAAACAAGAGGCGGAAAGTCATTCTACAGTTACAAAATATTTAAGAAAACATTTTATTTTACAGAAACTGTACAGACATCATTTATTTGGCTAGATATAATTCTTACACAACATCTAAAATAGTGTTTTATTAAATAGAAAACAGAAACAAAAATAGAATTAAAGATCAAAAGTGTTGCGTATTGAGAAAGAGAATCATATATTGTACCCTGATACAAGTAGGCCTTTTGCAAATGATCAAAACAGTATCGTACGCTCGCTGACCATATGCCCTCTTGGTACTAAAATGATGGCCTCTTTGGTTCCATTAGTTATGTAAAATATCTCTGACACAAAATTCAGTTTCTTTTCTTACTATAAAAATAACTTTTCAATGGCAGTTTTTATTTCACTAATCCTGCAACTTTTCAGTGCAAACATCACAACAATCATTCGCTTTAGAAAGGATGCGAAAGATTACATTTCAAGTATTGATTAAGGACCGAAGAGGGGAAAATTGAGAAAGCAAACACGAGATACAATAAAATTCTTCAGCGAAAGAGCATTCAGTCTAACAGGACACGT
This sequence comes from Stigmatopora argus, assembly GCF_051989625.1. NCBI lineage: Eukaryota > Metazoa > Chordata > Actinopteri > Syngnathiformes > Syngnathidae > Stigmatopora > Stigmatopora argus. The sequence goes on from NC_135399.1 coordinate 4,298,171, forward strand.
AGTAGGAGTATAGTTTACTATACATTGCATAGCTCATGTGGCACTTATTTAGTGATATGACAGGACACTCAGTACCCCTTGGAAGGCAATTCTTTATACAAGTGCTAATCAAGGTGTGCATTTTTGATCCTCCAAGTGCTGTGCTGCACTGTGGCCACTCACCAAAACTAGTGTCTCTGTGTCCACGTGCCCGCTTCTACAAAGCCTTAATGGGCAGAACGAGATCTGTCCCAATCAATCCCAGCGCACAAGTGACGCGCACTTCTGAGATGTGCCTAGTCTGGATCATCTCAAGGTTACAGGGACTGCAGCTCTCTGGTTAGGCAGGAATATGAGGTTCAAGGCCATTGCAGTGCAGAGGGAATAATCCTGTGAGGCGTTAAGCGCTGCTGGTCTAATTCCACCAGAGGACAGTCAGACTAGGTCTGTCGGCGTTCTAGTGAAGTGCTTGTGTTCGGAATTGTGTAAGATGATGAATTGTCAGTGCTTTTAAAAAACAAGTCCACCGTGTGCTCAAAGTACTGTACTTAGGGGCCCGAGGGTTGGGGAGTATGGGGTCAAAGCCAATCATGTCATTGGCCCATCGTGTGTCACGTTCCTTAAATGTGTCTTATCTTCTTTCAATTGGCGGCGCTAGCCCATTTCATTGAACTAAAAATGGTCAAAGAGAGCAAAGTACCATTTGGTGATCTTCATTCCCTTCTCTTCCCAGCGCTGTCAAGTTGAAACTCTGACAGCAAACATATCACTCAGTCTGATAAATACATACACTCATATGAACATGTGCAACCAAACTTTCGCACATTTCCTTACTAGATTATATACTACAGTGTGTCTTGCCTGCACTTACAGTAGTAATGGATTTCTTGTACAGTATATCTATACTGTGCAAACGGTTCTGTTTGTACAAAAGGCCTTTCCGATTGCTCCAAGAGACTCAAAGACCAAAGTGGACTCAAGCGCACCCACACTCCTCCACAATCATGTTGGGCACGTCTCTCTTGACAATGTTGTACTCGTCATCAAAGTAAAGCATAGACATAGTACTCAGTTTGGTGGGGATGCAGCAGGAGTTGACTGAACCTGGACTGATTCCCCTCATACGGTACTGGTTGACTACTGCGGTATGGAAGGAAGAAACTGATCCCGGCACGCCAGCCATATAAGCTGGACAATTGCCTTCACAGTAGTTGCCGTAATAGCCTGCAGGCGCAATGATCCAATCATTCCAGTCAATAAGACGAAAGTCAATGTAAAACTGCTGCCGGCAGCATAGACCCCCACTGGTCCCGTCGCACTCCAGCCCCCGCTTGCGAATGCGGTGCTTTCCGTCCGCTTGTCTGACACGAACCACCAGGAATGGCCGGTGAGATGGATCACCTGGGTCTACTAACACTGGAGTCACTCCATCCATCTCACATCCATCACAGTGGACTTCCAGCTCCTGTCGTCGGCTACCTTTGTCAAACACTGCCCGCACTGCTTCTAGGAGTGGGAAAGTGTGCCAGCCACTACGTTTCAGCTCAACACGCTTTTCCACCAAGGCCCAGCGCCCTGGGACCCCTCCACCACCTCCAGGCACTCCTTCTACACTGCTCAGGGCTCCGGCTTCTTGGTAGTGGATCTTGACCGTCACCTTCCTTCGTAGGCCTTTTTCAGGACCAGGTGGCAACACCCGGAGGTAGAGCCATAAGTTTGCCTGTGACACATACAGGTTCTGGTTCCCTTCATTGGAGATCAGGAAGAAAATGCTGGACTTTGAGGAAGTGTTTTCATCTGTGGGAACATAGGAAAAAGGAAACATCAGTACTGAGAAATCATATTTATGAAAAACATTACTGTATATATTCGAGTGTAACCCGCAAAATTTTGTACCAAAAAACTGGAGCAAAGTTCGGGTATGTGTTATTCACAAAGTCTTTGCTTTTATGACCAAATCCCGGTGAAAAATTGCCCTCTGGCGGGGAAAAAGTCCCCTCCGCAGCCGTTATAATGAGAGACGTAAAACCTGTCTTTGTCCGCCAGTTGGCGATAATCTACCTTCTTTTACAAAAGCCAGCCACCCTCACGTTCGCTATCGATGGGCTGTTTGCTGTTGTACTACGTATTCCCTTCAAAATAGCACCGCAGCCGTTATAATGAGAGACGTAAAACCTGTCTTTGTCCGCCAGTTGGCGATAATCTACCTTCTTTTACAAAAGCCAGCCACCCTCACGTTCGCTATCGATGGGCTGTTTGCTGTTGTACTACGTATTCCCTTCAAAATATTCCGAAAATGATTCACACAAATGTCCTCACAATAGGATAACCCACGACCACTTGCCAACGAGAAATAGTCTTGTAGTACATTTTAGCGATCGCTCCGCTGCTCATAAAGACCGGCTCGCAACTCCCTCGTTGAAATGGCTCTGGTCGCAACCGCTTTGAACAGCGCCTATGAGAGAGAGTTGCGACCGGTAATATTGCGAGGGAATTGCGGGCCGGTGCCGCTGGATGTTATGAGCAGCGAACGAGAAGTAATATAAAACTCCTCGTATTAGATAAGAATAACAGGAAATTCAACAGCTGAGCTTACCCACGTATTGATTGTGGGTAATGAAGTTTTATTCTGAGAAAGAGTGCCATTGCCTATCGGCGTTGTGTGCACGAGTATACTTCATTACCCAGAAAGCCCTCTTTTTCCCGCGCATGCGCGTTGTGCGTTTCTGGGTCGCAACTTGTCTGAAGAACTCATTCGGTGCTCGTAGTATTATTATACACGAAAGATATGCAAAAAAGACAGTGCCATGGCCACCTGGCTTGGTCGCATCACGAAATTTTGATCGCATGACGGGCGAATTGTTCGATCGAAATTTCCGTCGTAAGACGAGAATATTGTATTATGAGCGGTCGTGTGACGAGGTACCACTGTGTATATATATATATATATATATATATATATATATATATATATATGTGCGCGTGTGTGTATACATATCAAAAATCAAATCTCGTGGTGTGACATAATAGTATTGTGACATCTTCCTAACAAGTTAAAACCAAATACAGTATTCACATCAGCTAGTAACCCAAGACAGGGTGAGATGTCGACAATGACCTGTCAGCTGGCAATACGTCATGTATTACCTGAAAGCGGGGAGAAAACAGCTTGCGGCAGAGGGCATGATAGAGACACAGAGCAAGAGAATACGTAAGTGCATGACACTAGAATTGGAGCTAATGCCAGGAAGTTTATCATGCACTTGCTCATCTGTGCGCAGTAAATTTCTTAATTCTTGAAACGTCTTGCTGTTGTGAAACTTGTCTACTCTGCCTGGACCCGATTTGCTGTGGATGTCATGGGGATGAGTGGAGCAGAATATTTTCTGGTCTTTTGTATTTTTTTCTGAGTTGCAACATTCGCCGGTGAGCAAGTAGTTTGCTTTAAAAGTACAGTGGTACCTCTACATACGAGCAGCTCGAGATACGAGGAAAATTTCGAGCAAATAATTATCTCTAGATACGAAAACAATTTCGAGATGCGAGAAAGCCAGGTGGCCAAGACATGAGAGGCTGTTTATCATTGTAGCGTCTTTTTTGCCGCATCTCTTTCGTGTATAACAGATATCTACGAGCACTGGGCGGAGCTTGCATTTTCCGTTGTTTTTTCCCTGTTAGTCAATGGATAATACAAAGTGAACAACAATGGATCCAAAGCAAACAGGTGGAATGAAGAGTTGTGCAAAGAAAAGGCGAACGTTGACAATCAACAATAAACGCGAAATAATTGAAAAATATGAGTGGGGTACGTGTCACAGAGCTTGCTCGTTGTCATAAATGATATCGTGTCACTTGGAAATTCCTTGGGGCTGGAGGTTAACGAGGCAGATGTGAATGATCTAATCGCCGAGCACCACGAAGAACTGATGACACAGGATTTAATCGAGCTCCAGGAGAGTGAACATATGGAGGTGTTGCGGGAACTCAGTAGCGGGGAGTAGGTGGAAGAGGGGGGCCGCCTGGCTACAAAGGATATCAAAGACATGCTAGCGAAGTGGCAAGAGTTTTCTGATTTTGTAGAAAAGAGGCACCCTGACAAGCTGGCAAGTGGTCGCGCGTTATCGTATTATGACGACATTTGTGCGCGTCATTTTCGAAATATTTTGAAGGGAAGGCAAAAACAAACAACTCTTGATGCGTTCCTTTTAAAAACTCCCGCTGAACGTCCAGGTGGAGTCAACCCGGAGAACAAAGGTAAAAAAATAAAAATAAAATTAGAATTCAGTTTTGTGTAGTTACATTAAACGTGTTTGAGTGTGTCTGTATATATTAATCCAAGTTAATTTAAATTTGTTTGTTCTGTTACCAGTGTGTTACCGTTGATTGGACTGAACGTTGTCAAACTCAAGATGCTAATTTTAAAAATTCTCTCTGTTTGGAGTCTGTGTGTGACTTTTCAGTGCTTTTTCATTACTCACGGCCCATTGGTAAAAAGCATTACAGGATCTTAAACTTCTCTGAAGTTCTCTGATTGATGATTTTTCTTAGCAGTGATGTACATACTAGCCTTTCGTTCCACTGGACTGAAAGTGTTTATTTATTGTTGTATATGTTCATTTTTGTGTACTCAGTGCAGGGTTAGATTTTTTTTCTTATTCCTTTTTCTCTATTTTCATGGAGGCATTCATCCAAACATATGTGATTTGAAGTGTGAGGGCAACACGTCACAGACATTACTCACATGCGCACTGTGGCACCTCATCACATGTCGCGCTGTTTAGAGAATAAAATATGGTCCATTTCAGATGCTTTTGTGGCAATTTTTGAGGTGTTATGCGAACAAAACAATTTTTTTTAACCTGCAGGATCAAGGAGCAAAAGTCTGCCTTAATAAGCCATAGCCCGCTCAAGTCGGTTGTTTGTTTCGTCAATCCACGGTGACATATTTCACCTGTATAGATCGAATGTGTACGGATGAGCAGTGGTAGTGTAGAGGCATCGGATACATATCTGATTTATATCCACAAATGAAAAAGGCCTTAGTTGAAAACATTTTTTGACTGTTGGTGCTACCGGAAATTGTCAGATACATGTCGCATATACAGTAATCCCTCAAATATCGCAGTTATTGTAGACCAGGCATGGCCACGATAATCGAAAAATCGCGAGGTAGGGCCACCCCCATTATAACTTCTTTTTTTTCAGTGCTGAGTCCTAGTAGCAAGAGTGGCTTCTCCTTACGAGTTTCAGCGTGGATATTTAAATTGTTATGAACTTTTTTTTAAAATAATTAATAGTGGAAAAAAAATTGGAAGTAGTGAATTCGTGATAAGTGAAGACGGGACAATCGAGGGATTACTGTAGGTGAAAAAAATCTGAGTGGTCTTGGGTTGTGAACATGTGAGGCAAAGTAGATGATCAACGGAATCTCATCATTTTTTTTTCCCAAATAGACACATGTTAGACCAGGGGTGGGCAAACTATTCCACAAAGGGCCGCAGTGGGTGCGGGTTTTCATTCCAAGCCATAAAAAGGACACCTTTTCACCAATCTGGTGTCCTACAAGTGCAATCAGTGAATTGCAGTCAGATGCGTCTTGTTTTGTGCAGAAATCTCATTGGTCAAAGTGTCTGTGCAGGATCGGTTGGAACAAAAACCTGCACCCACAGCAGCCCTGGAGGACCGGTTTGCCCACCCCTGTGTTAGACTTAGGCATATTAAACACAGAAACACATAAAAAATACACACCCATAAACACTTTGAAAAATAAACCTATTAATTCAGGTACACTTTCAGGTAGTGACATGTAATTTACTACCTGTGTGTTTGTAAGCTTGTGAATTAAAGCTGGCAATGACAGTCAAAACTCAATTATCTTAACAGCAGAATATTGTGAATGTAGTTGAACTGAAAATACCAACTTGCCAACAGCAAACTTGTAAACGGAGCAAATATTTGATTAAAACCTAATAATCCAGTAAAAAAAAAATTTTTTAGAAAACAATCTGCATTGGTTTTGTCATTTTTATTAACCTTTTTTTAACTCCTAGTGCAACATTTTCGCTATTTATTTTGGAATATCTCTGAGTTGAAAGTGCAACTTTTCTTCAAAGAGAACCTCAAGGATTCAACCATAGAGGACTGCAGTGAGGTAAGCTTTCCTGATGAAAAGTTTAACTCTGCCCAGCAACTGGCTGCGCATTGGTTAGACAAAAACCTGGAGAGACCGAAAACCAAGGTGTCTCATGGCTGAGAATGGGCAAGATAAAAGCTGTCATTAAAATCAGGGTTATTTCGCATAATATTGATTTCTGATAGCTATCACAGTCAAAACATTAGCATTATTCATTAATCATCCGTACCACGCATCCTCGCAAGTGTTGAGGGAGTTGCTGCACCTTATCCCAGCTGACATTGGACAGACTACACCCCACACTGGTCACCAGTCAGTCGTAGGTCACCCAGAGACAGACAACTACCGTACTTATTCCTGTATAACGCGCAAAATGTTGTACCAAAAACTGAAGCAAGTTGCGCATTATACACGAATCCCAGTGAAACACTGCCCCCTGCCGGTGAAAAAGTCCCATCTACAGCCGTTATGTATAATGGGAGACGTAGAACCTGCCTTTGACTGCCAAATGGCGATAATCTACCTTCTTTTACAAAAGACAGCCCTCTCCAAATAGCCTTTGGCAAGTTTATAGGGTACTAGGGTTGTAAAAATTAAAAAAAAGTTGCTCCAGGGAAACGAGTCTTCCATGAAGTATGGAATCAATTGTTTGGTGAATCTGATGATGATCAATCACTTTGAAAATTTGTAAATATTATGATGATGAATTCGACTTTAAGGATTTAAAATTGTAAATTCCATTTGATAATTGTATTCATATTGGTAGTAGTTTGTTTTACCAGGTTTCCATACAATCTGTTGTGAATAAATGTTTTGTCATGGTGACATGTGTTCAGCATTTGCACCAGTACTGGTGCAATCCATGGTGTGAGCTGAGAAAAACTAAAAAAATATATATATACAAAATGTTAGTCAAATTATGGGTGCGCGTTATACTCGAACAAATACGGTATTCGTAATCACAATCATACCGCCACCAAGTGGGAATTCCATCCTTGCCCGCACCAAAGTCAGACAAGTGAACCACTACACCATCAGGTGTCGATTAGCATTATCACACGGTAAATCCATTCCAAGATGGCGCCGTTCACGCGGGAGCCAGTGGAAGTAGCTCTGTACACTCTTATGTTTTTTGTGTTTTACAGCCCTTCTATCTTTTTTTAAATTACATTTTAATATTTCTTTATACATTCCTTTTTACTTTACTTTGTACTTTATACTTTTTATTTTAATGTTTTTACAACTTTCCTTGTTCTGTTAGCCTGGCTTCTTTCGGCTACTTCTTTTTTGGAACCATTCAGCCATGCCTACGCTGTCACACACATGGGACTAGCTGTTACACACATGGGACTAGCTGTTACAATACGCAGCGGAAGGAGCAACACCTCGGTGCCACCAGGGATTCGGAGCTGGACAAAAGTGCCGGGAGAAGAGGCAACGCTTCTGACCAACCATTCCATCGTGGGATAAGATGGAAGAGCTGTCGGCGCTTACCAGCAACGGAGTCGAGGTGCCCTACTCTGCTACTGTTGTCTTAAGCTTCTGACTACTGAGGAACTGGGTGGATAAGCTTGGAAGAGTGACTCTGCATATTCTCTACCTCGGTCACAGTCTGCAGAAGTTCCCCATCTTGTGGAAGACTTCCTGTGTGTGGTTCCAGTTTTTGTTTCCATTTTCCAGTTTCCATTTACTTTGATTTGCTTTGTACTTTTTGCTTTTGCTTTGTTGTTGTGCGGCCTTTGCAACTGTACTGTCTAACTTATAACTATGCCTTTTCTTGCTACTGTCACAATGAAATTTCCCGAATACGGGATGAATAAAGTTATCCAATCCAATCCAATCCAATCCAAAAAAAATGGTGTCGGTAATATTCCCGGGCCTCAATTTTCTACCGCGTGCATACGCACTTTAAACAATGCAAAATATAAAAAAATGTACAAGTGACACGAAAACACAAGGCATGCTTGTTTTTGTCTACCAAATCTAAAGCTTACATTTAGCGGTTTAACACAAAATTACAAACTACTACTACTACAAAAGCATCTCAGGACAATCTCTACCAGTTGTGAATGTCTGTGCCAATTAGACAGAGAAAATCAAGAGAATGCGCAAAATCTGGAACAATCGCACAATAATCTGTGAGGTTTAGCACAGAAGCATGCAAGTGGAAAGTAATGTACATTCCAACATGAATAATTTGTCAGCCAGGGTGAATAAACGACGGTTAAGGGCAATCTTTGTTTTTCTTGTTTTATTACGAAACAAAGAGTGCAATTTATTGATCGTAAGGATTTGTCTTTTTTTCAGCATGAAGACATTACAAGCTCATAAAAAAGTTAATAAAAATTGAATCTGCTCATGAAAATGGAAAGTATGGACAGACTTTACTCTCCTCATTGACAACAGTGCTTTATTTCAAAAGGAATGTTTTATTTTGTATCGGTGCTAAACTTTCTTTCTAGCTCATACGTATTGTGTCAAATTCGTGTGGTCAGGCTGTTCTGGTGTATAGTTAAAAAACACACACATCCTGCACAACAAATGGGAAAGAGTGGTTAACATGTCCTCAACAGAATTCTGAGATCGAGGGATCAATCCCCGGTGGGTTCCAAAATTCCTGTGTGGAATGCTCCAGCACCCCCTTGACCCTGGTGAGGATGAGCGGACGGATAATGAATGAATGTTCAACAAATGACGATGTCTGCAGTTACGCTCACATATTTCAGTTTCCACACCGATAGCTTTCAAATGACGCCAATTATGAAAAAAGTGGTTGGCAATATTCATTCATTCATTTTCTGAACTGCTTTATCCACATTAGGGTCGCAGGGAGTGCTGGAGCCTATCCCAGCTGACTTCAAGCCAGAGGCAGAGGACACCTAGAATCGGTGGCCAGCCAATTGCAGGGCAAAAGTAGATGGACAACCATGCACACTCACATCAATGCCTAGGGGCAATTTAGAGTGTCCAATCAGACTACCATGCATGTTTTAGGAATGTGGGAGGAAACCGGAATACCCAGAGAAAACCAACGCAGGCCCAGGAGAACATCCACACAGGTGGACTGACCTGGATTTGAACCCAGGACCACAGAGCTGTGAGGCCGACACGCCAACCACTCAAACCGCTGGGCCGCCTTGGTTGGCAATATTTTTATCTATATATTTTTTTTGTTGTTGTTGATGTAGTGATGTCATTTTTTCTCAAATCAAGGCTTTTGATGGGTTATAATTGGCACAAGAGGAAAATGGCGTAGGTTTCTCACCTATTTCACATATTTATCCATGTATTGTTAATTTTGATATAGTTTGCCTCATTAATTTAGGAGTAAATATTCATTGCAATTCAATCAATGGCCCGGCAGGCGAGTGGTTAGCCTGTCTGCCTCTCAGTTCTGGGGTCGAGGGTTCAATTCTAGGTCGGTTCTCACTGAGTGGAGTTTGCATGTTGTTCTCGGGCTTGGGTGGGTTTCCTCTGATTGGTTTCCTCCCACATCCCCTCTACAAGCAGGGTAGGCTGGTTGAAGACGAAATTGCCCCTTGGTATGAGTGTGAGCGTGAATGTTTATGCGTCTCGTTACGCCCTGCGATTGGCTGGCCACCGATTCAAGGTGTCCCCCACCTCTGGCCTGAAGTCAGCTGGGATAGGCTCCAGCACCCCCCGCGACCCTAGTGAGGATAAAGCATTTCAGAAAATGAATGAATATTTATTAGGATATATTGTCACTATATTAGTCGTTACATTTGTTAATTTTGGGGGAGATTAATAATGCATATCGGCAACAATTTGTAAGACAAACTATAAAATTTGTTATTGCACCTTGCTTTATATGAACTCTTTTGTTATTTTGACCATTTATAGTTTTATGCAAATAAATGCGATTCATGTCAATGTTTTTTTCTATGAAATTTGGGAGAAATATCACTATTTTAGAGTGGTGTTGTCCCAATCTCAGCATTCAATATTTTGATGTGGAAGCGCTTGTGAACACGTATTCTTTGCAGTAACAACAAAAACAACACCTTGTCATCCGTCCACACGAAGAAATGTCATTTATTTTCCACATCCATTGTTTATCATGCGTTTCCTCTCCAAGTCGCAGTAAATAATGAGTCCTGCATTCTTCTGGAAATTCCTGCCAGCGAATGAGCTTCCGGTTCATGCGGTCTACCAACGCGGGTTGACCTTGCAGTGACGGCAACTGATAAACGCTTCCTTAAACTTCATTGTGGCCAGGTATGGTAGGTGTAAAATTATTCCTATTAGTTTAGATGTAGCCTAAGTGAAAAGGTGTTAAGATGGTGGACACATTGAAACCCTTGAGAAGTTCATTGAGTTTACTGTTAGCACCCCACTGGACCCCACCCAATCGCTCCTCCTACCAGTGCAAGTACCCTAAGAGTGACAGCACAAAGCCCCCTGTGAGGCACTGGGAGACAGCCACGCAGCAGCCCGGCATTGAAACACGTGGCTTTCCTGAAAAATGCATGATGGGGGGGAATAAAAGCCATTTACATGACACTGGCCACTTTCTAAACGGGTACAAAGAACAGATTCCAGTCTAAATGTGATGGTGGGTTTAGCGTAGGGGAAAAAATGGTGCCAATGAGAGCTCAATTATGTCTTCCTATTTGCCCAAAGGCTTCCTGAAAGGTTTCTATTTCAGGAAACTTGGCACCAGTTTTCAAACAGAGCAGTGCCCTAAAAGTGGCTGAATTACTTTGTTTGCAGACTGATTAGTGTTTGTCAATGTCAACATGTGGCCACCAAAGATGGACCCTCTAAAAGGTACGTCACGCCTCTTCCTCCTGTAAAACCACGGCTTTACATTCACACACGGACTTGTTCAGACCAGCTTGCATTTCTGTAAGTTAGCTCGCGCACTTTGGATGCACACATCCATGCACAAAACCACCCCAATGCTAAGCAACACATTAAATATCAGGCCTCCCAATACGGTCAGCCATCGAGAGCACAGTGACTACATGCTGACATAAAGGACTCCGTTTAACTACAGCTTTTATTTGTGACAACTGTAAAAGCCCCTCAGAGTTACATTCAACTAACCTCCCCTTCTTGCCTCAACAGCTCCGAGCTTTAGAAAGTCTTAAAACTGGGCCTTTCAAAGAAACAATAATACAGTGACAGTATGATTTACAGGCACGTACAGTTGTACATCCAGTATACGTTTAGTTGAGGTTTCTAAGAAATGATCTGGAATGAAAGTGCTTTGATTCAGCTTATCAAGTACTGTATGGTTGTTCCCTTCAAGAATTTAATTAAAATAATACTTATTAGAAATAATTACAGGGCTGAGCCCAAATTGTAAGGAACATAAATATATTTAATTTACAGTTTTGCCTAAATGCAAGAAAATGGTCACTGATAGCTTGTTATGAACAAAAAAAAAGTAAAATATGTTGTCATATAAGACTAAATTATAAACCAATTTTAGACACTGTACTGGCTCAGCAAAAACGCTCGCTGTCCAAAAATGACGAATCAAACTGTATCACATTACGTACAGATGATAAGATTTTAAGTTATAGTCGTGAATTTTAATACTCTTTTCTAATTTATTTTGTGATATAGATAATTCCAGTCTTTAATGCATGGCACGAACCTACAAAGCAAATTATTATCTTTGTATTTTTTTCGTTTTACCTCTCACTAATGGTCCCTTTGAGGATTTTTCTTTTCATCCATTATCTCTGACTGTTTTGAACTGGCCCTGACACGTATTGCCTGACCCAGCAGAGAGGTTGCTAGTTAATATCAGCAGTCAGGACACCTGGGTGGGCTTGTGTGGATAATGGGCTGCTGCTGTAGCTTGTCCTCACCTGCAGAGGGGAAGGGGCCGTGGAAGCAGGCAAGCTGGCAGAGAAGCAACTCATTACTCAAAAGGCCGCATACTACAAAAAGATGAGGGTGTGGACGCGGCGTAGTAGTTCATAACATGAGCCAAGGCGTGTGCGCATATTGCTGCCATTGTCCAAACATGATTCTTCAACACCCTGTGAGAAGTGAGGCATTGAAAGTGGTGATGAGGATGGATGATGGGCCACTTTTGGATGTAAAGCTTTTTGGTCTGATTGGATTGGATTGGATAACTTTATTCATCCCGTATTCGGGAAATTTCATTGTGACAGTAGCAAGAAAAGGCATAGTAATAAGTTAGACAGTACAGTCAAAGGCTGCAGAACAACAAAGCAAAAAGCACAAAGTACAAAGCAAATCAAAGTCAATGGGATCATTAAGAATCACCAAATCATTAAGACACAAAAGCAGCAAAAACACAAAACGAGCTACGAGTTTCGGTAGCAAAAACGGATAGACTCAAAAAGACGTAAAGTTGGACAAAAACTGGAACCACACACAGGAAGTCTTCCACGAGATGGGGAACTTCTGCAGACTGTGACCGAGTTAGGTTGAAAATGTTACTGCCTTGGCTCGACTATACCCTCGGTCAGTGGTGTCAAACATACGGATTGGACCCCCTCGCATGCCGGCTCCGTGGTGTGTTCTGCCTGTACATACGGAATTACAGTAATACCTCGACATACGAGTCCCCCGACATATGAGCAATTTGAGATACAAGTAAAATTTCGAGCAAATATTTACCTTGAGATATGAGACAAATTATGATATACGAGCATACAGCCAGGTGTGGCCAACGCGAGAGGCTGCTTTTGAGAACAACATAGGCACTGTCTTTCCCGTCGCAACTAACTCGTTTAATGAGCACTGGGCGGAGCTTTGCATTTTTTTCAGTGTTTTTCCCCCTCGTTAGTCATTGCAGAATGGCGGAGATTGCTCGCTTATACGAGAGGAGTATACTACTTCTCGTTGGCAAGTGGTCGTGCCTTATCCTATTATGAGGACATTTGTGTGCATCATTTTGGGAATATTTTGAAGGGAAGACAAAAGCAAAGAACCCTCGATAGGTTGCAGCTGAAAGTCAGGGTGGAGGCGGGGCAAATAGAACCAACCCGGGAGAAGAAATGTATAAACATTTAAAACAAAATTTGAATTAAGTTTAGTGTAAGGTTAGATTAAACTTATTTTTAGTGTGTCTGTATCGTAATCCAAGTTCATTTAAATATGTTTATGTTATGTTACGAGCGCATTGCCATGCAAAAAGTCTCTCTCCCCCTCTCTCTCTCTCTGTCCCTCTCTCTCTCCCCTATTAACCATCATAACCACTGGTTATTTGTTCCTCTGTTAATAGATGGTGAATTAGAACAAATAAAAATGTTTTTGCGTTCCAATATCCTGTTTTTTTGTGTTTTTCCAGAGGGTTGGAACAAATTAATTTGTTTTTAGTTCATTTCTATGGGTAACGTTGATTTGAGATACCAGTACATCGACATACGAGCTCAGTTCCGGAATGCATTAAGCTCGTATCTCGAGTAAATACTTTCATTTTTTTCTCCCTGGGAATTGTAAAACTAAAATTCACTGAGTTCTGTGAGTGAATGCACGCACTATTGCACTTTGCTAAATTTCTCACAATCATATTCGTTCTTTCGCGCCCTGCGCAGTCAAAACTGCTCTATTAATGGCAGCCAATGAGTTAACAAGGAACCTTAAAATGTACCAAAACCAACCAAAGGCAACCTGGAAATGGCCAAAAATCAACAGAAAGGGAGGAAACCCAGCCCGCAAATTCACATTATTTTATAGGAAATGATCCAAAATTGAGAGGAAGGGACCTGTAAGTACGCTAAATTGACAAGAAAGTAACACAAAATTAACTCACTTCCTGCCATTGACAACGATAGAGGTCCAATTGACTTAAACAGGCTGTGGATGCTCATCTTACAGTGCCATTTACGGCATTCGTTAATTCACCTCTCCCAGTCAAAATGGATGAGAAGTCTCAGCCCCATAGATGAGATGGCGGCCATTAGGTTACCTTTTTTGGCCCAAAATAAACTGGACCACATGAGACCAACTTGGCATGAATGTGGCCCGTGAACCAAATTGAATTTGCAGCGGGAATTTGTATCGCGGGTTTGAAAAGGTCATGCATCACGTATTCGATTATTTCATATCCAGTGAAAAGATGAAACATAGAATGCATATCATATTAGTTTTGTAGCAAAAATACGCCATCCCTAAAAAATAATAATAAAAGCTTTTGTTCACTTTTACGAACCAAAACCAACTAATTTCTTCACCTCCCACAACGAACTGACAGACTTCTAACCTTTCTTGAATGATACCGCTTCAACCAATGAAGTGATAAATTTACATTAAGTGCCATTACACCACAAAAAAACATCTTCAGCATCATTCCCACTATTCCTTCTGAGGATCGCCATATTTCATGTCTCAACCAGCGTTGTTTAAAACGCCAAAAAGCAACGACAATCGAGCTCCCCTCATGCAAGTTTGCCTGGCTTTTGAGAGACCTTTCTTCTGAGCCCTGCCCCAGCTGGCAATATGTGGTCTGTGGGTCTTGAGCCAGCTGGCCAGGAGGCAAACAGGGACTGGGGAGAAAGGACCCAAGCCAGCTCCATCGTACAATACAGCACAAATGCTCAAAGGTGTGAGAAAGAATAGAGCTTAACAGAAAAAACTGAAATAGAAGATGTAGCAAAGGAGGCTGGTGGACATTTGGAATGACAAACACATGCTTTACAAGAAATATTGGGCGCACACACATGATCCTTCCTGGTCTCTGCCGCTAGAATCACCACAACTACACCCAACCGCCCACTTACAATTGGCAAATGTCACAGGCATTGCTATCCACACGTTCTTTTGTATTCTGAGTTTTCTTACCTTATTGTTGACACACAGTTCATCAGGAACAGAGTGTGTTTATGATAATTGCCTCGCTTTTATCTCCTTGCTATGTGATTGCTCAGATAGTTCTCATTCCATGACAGCAACCCATTCAGGCAAAATTGTAACAGCTGCAAGCATGCTTAGTCTGCCTGTCTTTACACTATTGTTGTTGTTATTGTTGTTGTCGCAATTACGTGCTATGTGTTAAAAGTGATAACTATAAAGTGTAAGATGTAGGGGTGGATGGACTAATGGATGGATGGATGAATGGATAGATGGATGGATGGACAGGTGGATGGATGAATGGATGGATGGGTGGATGGGTGGATGGGTAGATGGATGAACAGATGAATGGAGGGACGGTTGGATGGATGGATGGGTGGACAGGTGGATGGATAGATGGATGGAGGGATGGATAGATGGATGGAGGGATGGATGGATGGATGGATGCATGGTGCATGGATGGATGGATGCATGGATGCATGGATGGATGATGCATGGATGGATGTTGGATGGATGGTTAGATGGATGGACGGATGGGTGGACAGGTGGATGGATGGATGTTGGATGGCTGGTTGGATGGATGGGTGGACAGGTGGATGGATAGATGGATGGATAGATGGATAGATGGATGGATGGATGCATGGATGCATGGATGGATGGATGGATGGATGGCTGCATGGATGCATGGATGCATGGATGGATGGTGCATGGTGCATGGATGGATGGACGGATTGATGAACGGATGAATGAATGGATGGATGGACAGCTGGATGGATGGATGAGTGGGCAGGCTGATGGATGAATGAATGGATGGATGGATGGAAGGATGGAAGGATGCATGGATGGGTGGATGGGGGGACAGGTGGATGGATGAATGGATGGATGGATGGATGGATGGATGGATGGATGGATGGATGGATGGATGGAGGGATGGATAGATGAATGGATGGATGCATGGATGCATGGATGGATGCATGGATGGACGCATGGATGGATGCATGGATGGATGCATGGATGGATGCATGGATGAATGAACGGATGGATAGGAAAGGTAGAGAAAACCATGGATTTACAGGATGAAAATGCAAATTCCACACGGCCATAAAAATGTTGGATGAATGGATGATGGATGCATGGATAGAAAAAGAAGAGAAAACCGTGCATTTACAGGATGATCATGCAAACTCCACACGTACTTGTGATCAACTTTTCTTTTAAATTTTAAATTTCAACAGTTTTAAAATTCTAATTTTGGTCAAATATAAGTAGGCGACATTTTTCTAAAAACAAATTGAAATGCCATATCACGCAGTTCAATTTGAATCCCATTACAAAGAAATAAAAAACAGGGTTGTCCGCTGTAAATGGAAAGATGGATTTCTTGCACAGTCAATTATCGTAAAAAAAATGGGTAACGTACGTGGTGAACAATGTATTAAAAATGAGAAGCCTACCATTTTCTGCGAAGCTGATAATTTCCGAGGTCTCCGTATGGACCTCGTTGTTTAGGGACGCGTGTCCATCAAAATTGGGGATCTCCACTCGTCCGTCTTCTCGCACTTTGCCGGCGTGGAGCCTCCGCAGCGCTGTCACCATCGATGCTTTCGGGATAGGATGAGTGATGTTGGGTCGCTCCCTCATCTGCAATCTGTTCAAAATATGTCTCTTGACCGCCTCCAAGAAGTCCACGTTGACTCGCTCGGACTGATCCGGTGACTTGAAGCCGCACGACGCGCAAGACTCACCGGGCGAGTTTTGATTCTCCGGCACCGAGTTGCTGCGCACCGACAACGCGCACACCATTACCAGCACCACGGTGAATAAAGTCATTTTTAGAAGTGACAACATTAACATCCACAAAGATGGCCAGGACAGTACAATTATTATTATTCTAAAGGTATAAATCCAGCCTCTGACAGGGCAAAAGTCACTGAAATAGTTCCAACAGAGTCTTGCTTTTGCTGGTAAGCAAAAATAAATGTTTAGTCAAGAGGAATGATCAAGCCAAAAGGCAAGTAAAGTCTCTCTACCTGGCCACTTGTTTGGACTCCGTTCATTACAATTCAAACGCATGGAAAATCCTCCTCCTCTCCCCGAGTCTTAAATGGAATTAAGGCTCGGTAGCCCCCCGAATTGTGCGCTTGTGCCGTGTCCGCGTCCGTTTCTGGAGATGACCTGCAAGATGTTACGGGGTAAAAACCCTTTCCCACTCTGCAATCACCACAAGGGCTCCGAAATTCAAATTTCTCTCTCTTTCTCTCTCTCTCTCGTTGTCTCTCTCTCTCTTTTTTATAACGTAGGAACCACGTGGGGATTTCCACCAACTAGACGCAAGGGATTAGCAGACTACTATGTTTCAGAGGAACTACTAGCTTTTATACGCATAGGTTGCCTATTCATAGAACCTTTACCCCTTTATACCCTTTGTATTGCCTTTATTAAATTCAAAAAGGCAGCTCATGATAATATTCATTTATAGCCCCTTCAAATTAAGGCCTAATATTTCAATAAAACCACTTTAAAATCAACTTCAGTGCATCATACTCGCAAAAGGTTTATTTTGAGTGTTATTACATTGTGTTTTACTATTCTCCATACACCAAAACGCAAAAACAGTTTACTTTTAGTCTTCCGACTTGTTGCCCATATATTATACGGTCAGTCAGCGCTCTCTATTGTTCATATATGGTCATTACGCGTTTCGTAAACTACACAAAGCTGATGAAAACCTTGAAACCAGTTGAAAAATAGCTAGAATTGACCTTTTGAATATTCGGATCCAATTGAGGGAATGTGACAAAAAGCATTCTGACAAAGAAGTTAGTTAAAAACAACAATTAGAACGAAATCGCCTTCATTGAAAGCATTGTGTGAGGTTTATTCTTCAATTATTCATTAAATTAACCCGCTATTTCAACAGCCATTAAGGAAACATGTTTCCTTTCTGGAAATACTCACAACCCTGTTCTCTTAAACTGAGAATTTACCATTTTAAATCACGCAGACTTTTTTTTGTATTTTCTCCCAGCTTCCATCATAACAATTTTCTGTATGGTGACAATAGGAATTCCCATCCCGTCTATTTTGAATAGTTCTAAATGCAGTCGTACCTCTACTTACGAAATTAATTGGTTCCAAGTTGAAAATTTTGTAAGATGAGCAGTACAGTGGTACCTCGAGATACGAGCTTAATTCGTTCCGGGACTGAGCTCGTATGTCGATTTACTCGTAACTCAAATGAACGTTTCCCATTGAAATGAACTAAAAACAAATTAATTTGTTCTAATCCTCTGAAAAAACACCAAAAACAGGATATTGGATTGGAAAAAATGTTTTATTTGTTCTAATTCGCCATCTATTAACAAAGTAAAGTGGTTTAATATTACTAAAATGTTTTTAATAGTACTAAAATTATACGGATTTTGAAGGGGGAGAGAGAGGGGGGGGGGCTTTTTGCACCGCAACATAACAAACAAATTGAAATGAACTTGGATTACGATGCAGGCACACTCAAAATAAGTTTAATCAAACCTAACACTAAACTTACTTCTAATTTTGTTGGACATTTTGATACCTTTCTTCTCCTGGGTTGGCTCTTTTTGCCCCGCCTCCACACTGACTTTCAGTCAATATCGAGGGTTGTTTGAGATTGGATTCCCTTCAAAATATTCCCAAAATGATGCACACAAATATCCTCACAATAGAATAACGCACAACCACTTGCCAACGAGAAGTTGTATATACCCCATTCGCACTAACGGGAAAAAAACTGAAAAAATGCAACGCTCCGCCCAGTGCTCGCAGAGACATTACAAAGAGGGAGTTGCGACCAGAGATACATTACACGGGGGAGTTGCGGGGAGAGAGACAGTGCCCATGATGTTCTTATGAGCAGCATCTTGCGTCCGCTGTCTGCTCGTATATCAAAATTTGTCTCGTATCTCAAGATATATATTTGCCCGAAATTTTACTCGTATCTCGAATTGCTAGTATGTCAGGCCACTCGTACACTGTACTTTATATGTAAATACTCTCATTTGTTCCACGGTCCCAGCAAAACTACCAACTACTTAAACCCTTAAAATTCATTGAACTGTGCCAATTTTATAGGAAAAGTGTGAAGACAAAAATGAGAACATGATCACAAAGTTATTTAATAAGCCATTAAAATGAATAAACATTCAAAATCAATTCGTGTTGAAGTGCATGTGCAGAAGTGTCAGGAAGCTAACATTAGGCAAGCATAAGTTTAAGCAGACAACGGCGGTCAAATAAACATGGATTGTTTTAAGACAGCCAATGAGAGCCCAGTAGAGTGTAGGAAAGTTGTCAAGCAAGAAGCAGTGTATCCACGAAAATTTCTAAAGAAAATAATGGATATAGGAAATATATTGACGTTTTCGTAACTTGGATCTTTTTTCGTATGTTGAGGGACTCATTTGCATCTCAAAAGGTTTCGTAACCTGAAAATTTTGGAACTAGAGGCATTCGTAAGTAGAGGTATGACTACAATGTAAAATTTGAACATTTTTATTATAGAAATAAATTAAGTAACCGCTTGATGGTGTAGTGGTCCACTCGTCTGATTTCCTCGGCGCAGCCAGGTGGCGGTATGATTGTGAGTGTCATGGGTCGTCTGTCTCTTTGTGTGTCCTATGGCTGACTGGCGACCAGTCTAGGGTGTAGTCTGCATTTTGCTAGAAGTCAGCTGCGTTAGGCTCCAGCAACCCCCGCAACCTTTATGAGGATGCGCGGTACGGAAGATGAATTAAAAATTATAAATGTTAACCCTAACCCTTTAAACTTAATCTCTGGGGTTGTTTTTGGACTCCAATTTGAAAACAACAATGTAGAGAATAATGAAGACTACAATGTCAAACCATGTTTAATTTTAATACCACTAGCCAACATGAATAAATCAATTTAAAACTGGGTTATTTCGGCTCAGATGCAGCCACGCCTCGCTCCTGTCTCTACAGGCTTGCGTCTCAGCCTCTAACAAATGACCAGCTGCTCGTAAAACCAGGGCTTTGATGTTGTTGCGACTGCTATGCTCCACTTCGTGGGGCCCTTTATTGGTAAAAACAGAGAGAGAGAGAACAGCACCAACGCAAATTTAACCCTGTTGCCGCTATGCAAATAAAGTTCACATTCAATAACATACATCAACATAAGTTGTAACAATCCTTAATGGATTTCTTAATAATAATAGGGCTGGAATAGATCATTTTTACTTTGTAATTTTTTTATATGTATATATTTGTGTGATATAAAGTTCTGTGAAGTTCAGGGCTTGCATTTTAAAACTTTTTACACCAATTTTTATCCTGCAAATGGATATGGGCTCCAAATATCAGTTATTACCATCCTCCAATTATTAATACTTGGTATTGGTCCTAAAAAACATGTATCGGTCAATCATGAGTATAAACTGCCAATAAAACCTTTGCATAAATAAACTCCTGTTAGTAACTCTTATGAGGTAAGCTTGAGTTAGATTTATTTGATAAGGGACAGCACATATTAATGAATAGATTTATAATCATGTTATATGGCTTATATGCGAGAAAATACGGTAATTGTGTAGATAAGTTATTATATCATTTTTCTTTTTGTAGACCTAGGTAAAAAAAAAACTGGAGCCACACTGATAAAAGCAATATTTAATTATACAGTATGAAATGTTTAGATGAGTTTCAATTTTTGAAATGACAGGCATAAAATACTAAATAATTTTATCATATTAGAAGCACCTGCATATAAAATATTGTTGAACAATCTTTCAGCATTATTTTGAAGGTAACACCATAATATACATTAATACTGTTAGACCTCCTGCACATAAATGATAAATACATAAACTTTGAGATTGGACACAGGCCAGAAGAAGGGAGGAGAGCGCAGAATATGAAGGTAAGCTATGAGGTAATTGGGCTCAAACATACATTTTGGTGCAGAAGGTTAGATATTTTATCCAAATGGGAGATTCGTCTTCCTGTGTTCAGCAGGAGGGAGCAAGGAAATTTCTTTTTTGCGTGTGCAAGTTTTTGTGAATTTTCATTCGCTTTTTTGTGCTACTGTGATGCAAATTTTGAAACCAGTTGCCAAACTTTTGCAAAATTAAATCCAACCTGTCAAAACGTACATATTGCATACTGATCAAGTGTTCAGTTGGGTACAGCAAAATTGCTCATTTTGCGGCCGGCTTTATTCCCTCATTCTCCGAATAAGGGCTGTATATTTAAAAATGTGCTAGCTGTTAAGAGTCTGAAAGAGTCATTTGCCAAACCGAGATAGGCTTAAATGCAGAAAAGGGTCTGCCCCCCAAAACCAGCAGCAGGTCAGGCAAATGCTTGAATGTATCTTGATTCTCTTCTTCGAACAACTCCTCCTCTGTGCAGCTCCAGTGTTTATTGAATGCTTGGTTTTCAAATGTTAAAGAGCTTTCAACCTGATGCACATTTCTTTCCAATAACTCACATTTGTCCATTTCTGTGACATCAAGTGTTTTGTGGTGACACTTTTCCAAGGTCAATGTTTGCAGCTCTATAGCACCTTCTGATCCTAGAAAAGTGAGTGAGGCAGGATAACATTTGTTTTTGAAAGGTCTAAATTTCTCAGATTGCTGCTTTAGGTTACTTTCTGAAGAGATGCTGGTTGTATCGGCTGAGTAGTTCGGACCCAGACCAATGCAACAGTGGTGAATCTTATCTGGAGAGCTTGATCCCGGCATTTTGATTACTTGTGACCATGTATGAGTGGAGAAGTTGTACTTCCATAGACAGTCCATTGGATAGTTAAGGCTTTCTCCTCCACCAAAAAGAAGCATGCTTTCTTTGTAGGCTACCGCCGAGTGACCAATCAATTTTGAGGGTCCAAACCTAGGAAGAATATCAGTAGGAAATGTTAGGGGTGTTGAAGTTTTGCTTGTACAGTTTTGTTTAATGCCACCAATTTTTGAACTATAAACAAGCTACCTTTTAAACACACACTGTACCAGAAGGTTTACCACGGATTTACACCAGATAGGGCACCGTTATGTAAGATATCTGCACCTTTGACTCATCAAGAATGCATGAATACATCACCCACCATGTCCGATGCATCGCACTGATCTGCTGCTTGAGTGCTTGAGATATTGTATGAGTTTGGCATATAGCTGCGACTATATACTACTTATTTTATACTTCGACTATTATCAACTCTTCTGATGATTAATCCAATAATGGCATTTCTTTTGCAATTCCCTTCACAATTTAATTATAGCAATACACAATGAATAATAAACAATGTAAGATGTTTAAGGCATGTTTTAAGAAAAAATCAAAAATGAAGTACCATATTTTCTCGACTATAAGGCGCACATAAAAGTCTTAAATTTTCTCCGATAAAATAAAATGAATCAGTTGATAGGGTACACTGACTCTACTATTTTCCCGTAGACAAAGTACTGCGCAGTAACTGCTGGGATATGTAGTTCTTTTGTCAATACACCCAATGGATTGTGGCCTGTATACATCGACATCAATACAGCTTGACAAAGCATGGAAAGCACTGTTGGAAAAGTTACGCTAGCTACCAGCTAGCTACTATTTACGAATGGATTGTGGCCTGTATACATCGACATCAATACAGCTTGACAAAGGATGGAAAGCACCGTTGGAAAAGTTACGCTAGCTACTACGGTGGTACCTCGAGATACGAGCTTAATCCGTTCCGGGACTGAGCTCGTATGACAAGATTCTCGTAACTCGAGGTAAAGTTTCCCATTGAAATGAATGGGAAACAAATTAATTCGTTCCAACTCTCTGAAAAAAATACCAAAAACAGGATATTGGATTGAAAAATTTTTTTATTTCTTATAATTCGCCATATATTGACAAAGTAATAAATAACGAGTGGTTTAATAGAAATAAAGTGTTTAATCTAACTAAAATTGGGCGGATTTCGCCGAGGGGAGAGGGGCACAAAAGGGGCGGGGGGCTTCGTTTTTTTTCTCCACACGATGCACTCGTAAACAGAACAAACACTCCACCCTCACGTTCGCTACCGATGGGCTGTTTGCTGTCGTACTATTCCCTTCAAAATATTCCGAAAATGATGCACACAAATGTCCTCACAATCGGAGAACGCACGACCACTTGCCAACGAGCAGCAGTCTTATCAGCGATCGCACCGCTGCTCATGGGAGCTTCGGGGGCGCTGGCTAGAGGCTCCTTTTAGCTTGTAGCATCTGTGGTCGCATCCCCTCGAACGGCGCCTATGATAGAGTTGCTACCGGGGATGCTGTTGCGAGCCAGTGCCCCCGATGTTCTTATGAGCAGCCAACGAGCAGCGTCTTTTATCAGCGATCGCCCCGTTGCTCATGGGAGCTTCGGGGGCGCTGGCTAGCGGCTCCTTTTAGCTTGTAGCATCTGTGTTCGCATCCCCTCGAACGGCGCCTATGATAGAGTTGCTACCGGGGATGCTTTTGCGAGCACGAGTATACTTCATTACCCAGAAAGCCCTCTTTTCCCCGCGCATGCGCGTTGTGCGTTTCCTGGTCTGAATAGCTCATCCGGTGCTCGTAAATATTGTTATACACGAAAGATATGCCAAAAAAAAATGCCATGGCAACCTGGCTTGGTCGCATCACGAAATTTTGACCGCATCACGGGCGAATTATTCGATCGAAATTTCCCCCGTAAGACGAGCATTTTGTATGATGAGCGGTCGTATGACGAGGTACCACTGTATTGGCGAATGGATTGTGGCCGCCTGGACGAACGTATAAAACTCAGCGTTTTCGATGACTTGTTTGGACAATTGTTCAATTCAGACACAGAAAATGAGGACTTTGATGGATTTGTGTGTGATGATGACATGAGTAAGTTGTAAAATGTCTAAATAAAGTACAACCGAACTCAGTTTTCCTTCCGTTGCCTTTTTAAAAACATGTTTTTAGCGTGTGGGTGTAGCGTGCAAGGACTATATATCCCAGCAGTCACTGCGCACCGGAAACCGGAAAAAGAGTCTGGGGCTGCTTCCGGTAGCCAGCGCTATTGCGGTTAGATATTCATATATAATATATAACATATATGCGTCTAAAAAAACGGTGCATCCTTTGTGTGTTTAAAATAATGAAATAGCACTCGTTACTGACACTGCGGCTAAAAATACGAAGCGCCATATAGTCGTGAAAATACGGTAGTACTTCTGGCTGCAAAACTTATGAAGCAAGGGTGGACTGATCATTTTTTCATTGACTGTAGCTGTGAACCCAAGGTCAAACCGAAACACAGATTTAACTTACTTGGTTTTGAGTGAACTCCATGTATAGCTGGCAGGATTCCACTTCCAAAAATCTCTCTGCTCTTTCAATCCTTTTAAACCACCAAATAGGTACATGCAGCTCTGGTAGACCATTGCAGAGTGACTGTGTCTTGGACCTGGGCTAAGAGATCTTTGATGTAAATCAGTGAGTAGCGACCAGACCATCGTATCTGTCAAGCATTTAGAAACATACAATATTAACATCAACCTAGTTATTATCTTTATTTTCCCCCCTTTTTAACAAAGTCCACACCTTCTTCACCCTCAAATGTACTTAACTCAGAAGTGATATTGGCAGATTTGCGCAACACAATTTGCCTGTCTATTGCTGATCATCTGTGCGACATTCTCACACCAGTGTGCTATGACAATGGTGTTGCCAAGGAAATGAAGTGCAGAAGAATAAAGACGACCACCACATTTATTCGAGTGTAACGCGCACCCATGAATTTGTGACTAAAAATTGGTATACATTGTACATGGTATAAAATTTTGTGCATTATACTCGAATAAATACGGTATGATAAGCTACAAAAGCCAGTAGTCCAGTGGTGGAACATTGCAAAGCAAAGCCATTTTCCCTCATGATAGATGAGTCAACAAAAGTGAGACGAGATTAGCCATACTGATGAGGATATTCAACATGAAAGATGGTACCAAATCTCAAATGCTGGACATGCCAATGTAACAGTGGAAGTGCAGAGGCAGTCTTCAACACCATCAGTGGTCTCCAAACTATTCCACAAAGAGCCACAGTGGGTGCTGGTTTTCATTCCAACCCAGAAAGAGGACAGCTTTTCACCAATCTGGAGTCCTACATGTGCAATCAGTGGATTGCAGTCATGGGCTTCTTGATTTCTGAAGAAATCTCATTGGTCAACGTGTCGTTGCTCGATCAGTTTGAACAAAAACCTGCACCCACAGTGGCCCTCAAGGCCCGATTTGGGGACCCCTGCCATAGATGATGTATTCAGGTAAAATACATTTGTAAACTATATTTACATATTTTATAACATTAGCACAGCTCAAAATTTTGAAACTGATGTGTATTTGGATTTACCCAATACATAGATTTACAAAATAAAATTTAATATGATTATTATTTACCAATATTTCCACATACAAGTCTATTGTTACACTCCAAATTGAGTATTGGATTGGATTGGATAATTTTATTCATCCCGTATTCGGGAAATTACGTTGTCACAGTAGCAAGAGGGTGAGGATGCAGAAATAGGAAAGGAAAGGCATTTTAGACATAAATAGATAGGTAATAAGTAAGTTAACAAATAAATACATGAATAAATATATAAATAAATAAGCGTGTTAAGTATAATGTTTTGATATTTATTGACAATTGCTAAATTTGGCAAGAGCCTATTTGAAAGATGGATCAAAATTCTTGTGTTTGTCTGAGCACAAGATTATGACTAGCCATACATACAAGTTAGCACTTTTTAAGAGGCTGTGGTGTTACTAATCCCACTTTCTTTAGTTTATGGGCATTTATTTAATTGCAAGTGCTACTGCTAATCCCTGTCCTGTTTGATTCTTTCCACCTTATCAACATTTCTTCTGTTGTACCCTTAAAAACAACAGTTCATAAAC
This sequence comes from Stigmatopora argus, assembly GCF_051989625.1. Lineage (NCBI taxonomy): Eukaryota > Metazoa > Chordata > Actinopteri > Syngnathiformes > Syngnathidae > Stigmatopora > Stigmatopora argus. Next base: position 4,323,999 of record NC_135399.1, read on the forward strand.
AATTTTTTTCCACAACTTATGAGGATGAAAAAAAATGCTGAAAACTTATGCAAAACTTAAATGATAAAATTATGTATTTTTTTTTATTTTTGATGTGCAAAAAGTGGACATTAATGAGAGGAGCCTGCAGCATGAGGACAAAACTGTGGTAATTGGAATGCAGACAAGAAGGATCGTACTTGAGCTTAAAGAGGAAGGATTAGACTCAAAAGTCACAAACACCTTTGTTAGCAATGTGAGATCATTTTATGAATCAGTGGTTGAAAAAATGTCCATGGAATGATCAAGTAATCAGGGATTGTGTTGTGCTGCACCCAAACAAAAGTGATACTTTAGATCAGGGGTGGCCAACTACGGTCCTCTAGAGCCCCTACCCAGTCTGTTTTCCATATATCTCTCCTCTACCACACCTCAACTAATCAGCAAGCTGTCCAGAAGCTTCATACCGATCCCGATGATTAATTTCAGGTGTGTTGGTGGAGGGAGACATGGAAAACAGACTGGATAGGGGCTCTAGAGGACCGGAGTTGGCCACCCCTGCTTTCGATAATACACCAATTGTCGGGTCGTAGAGAGGTTTGCTCCTGAAGTGGATCCTGAGCATCTCAAAGATGAATTTGAAGAGTACCAGTTATTGGATGATGAAGACTTCAATGAAAAAGAAAATGCAAGTCTGGATGACACCTGAAAAAGAATTCTCAACCTCAAAAATCCAATGGGCACAGAGCAGTTTCCTCTGCTAAAACAATTTATGGAAGCAATCCTCTCTTCCCCACAGCAATGCGGATTTTGAGCACGTCTTCAGCCAAGTTCGGAAAGTTCAAACTGAGTTTAGGAAATCATTAGCTCTAGAGACTTTTACTGCCTTGCTGCAATGCAAAATGAACATGGAGGGATATTCCTTTTTTTAAGCCAGATGAAGAACATTTGAACTTGGCAAGGAAGGCAGTTTTAGAGTGCAATACCAATCATGTATAATAGTTCTTTTCAAACATTATGATGCACATTCTATTATTTTGTTATACGTTATTGATTTAAAAGTGTATTTTGTGTATCACATATTAATAAAGTGTATTTAAATGTTTCTTTTTGTTGGTGCTGATTGCACATAAGGATTTTTGTAGCCAGTCATACAGATTTGTGTAGTGTTAGGTTGACAGGTATGGCAATATGAAAAAAATTATCGTGATAAAAAAATTCATTATCAGTCGACATCAATAATAATCACGATAACCATCACATCTTTTGTCTTTCAAATTTGAATCTTCATTCTTCTGTGATGGTGATTTTAAAGTGTTTTTTGTTGTTCTGCTGTGCAGTAAAGATACGTCAAATCCATCCTAACACTATGAAAAGTAATGAATCATAAAACTTGCAGAAATTTTGACAGGAATCTTTATTTTATTAAATTTGCCTTCAAACCAGAATTTGCTGTACAATATGAAATAAATAAAATAATTAACTGAATACATCACCATTGGCAAGCAGACTATTTTCAACCTTACTAAAATAAATAATGTAAGTTTACCTGACGTGGCCATTAAAAAAAAAAAAGAAAGTTGGATCAACTCAACCCATTTCAACCCAAATTAAAAAGTTTTACATTTTTGCAATGTTTTATAACATTTCCAAAAAATGGGGAAACTCCTTGATATCAAGTAAGAAGAAAAATTACAGGGTGTCCTCAAACTAGGAAAGTAGGTTAAAATGGGTAAAATAAATTTTCAATGAGGCTGCTGTTTGTGCCAAGTATTTACTGGGCATTTAAAAAATAAACCTTGTGTCTTTGTTTAGAAGAGAATATGATAGTTCATATCATATCATCCAAGGTTCAATCAATCGTGTTTCGTCTCAGTGTGCTTCACATGCGCTCATAAGCACTTGGTTCTTTTAGTGGGTTAGGCTTAGTGTTGTCCAGCATCTCATAATCGCTCATTTTTTAAATTTGCTCATTGTGTTATAGTCCTTCTGCTTTCAAGTGCTGCGTGTGCCGCTCTATTGCTAATCATGCCAAATCTTCTTCCTCTATCTCCTTCTGGACCTAGAGTTCACGTCACTTTAGCGCATCCATTCTTTGTGGTGTTTCGGTGGTGTAATTGCAGTTTATATTTATCGACTTTTATTGAAAGTTTTTATTATTGTTGACAAAAAATATTTGATGATAGTTACCTTTATCATTTTATCACCCAAGTCTACTACTTCAAGTCCTTCTCCACTACATGCAAGTCTTTCATTTCCACTTCTACTGTATACATTATGTCATGATCTTTACCATTTTAGTACCCCCAGATTTAAATGGCACAGCCTCATTTGAACTGCTGGTCAATCACTTTTAGATAAGTACTGTATGTATTATACTATTATGGTAGCTCTGAGTGATCGATCACATGACTAAAATGAGCCAATGCAACTTTTTATCGGAAAAAGATTTGTGACACCTTAGGTTGTTCAAATGTTCAAGAGGTTGATTCTGAATAATTTTATCAATCTATTATTTCAAAATGCCATGTAATACCTGGGCGGCCCGGCAGCGCGAGTGGTTAGAGCGTAGGCCTCACAGTGGGGGACCTGGGTTCAAATCCAGGTCGGACCACCTGTGTGGAGTTTGCATGTTCTCCCCGGGCCTGGGTGGGTTTTTTCCGGGTACTCCAGTTTCCTCCCACATTCCAAAGAGATACATGGTAGGCTGATTGGACACTCTAAATTGCCCTTAAGTATGTGAGCGTGAATGGTTGTTTGTCTCCTTGTGCCCTGCAATTGGCTGGCCACCAATTCAGGGTGTGCCCCGCCTCTGGCCCAAAGTCAGCTGGGATAGGCTCCAGCACCCCCCGCGACCCTAGTGAGGATGAAGCGGTTCAGAAAATGAGATGATGTAAAAACTGCATCATTTCACTTTTGAACAAAAAAACTAAAAATATTAAAGTGGAATTTTGTTTTATTTCATAATCAAGAATGTACAATCATTTCATTTCAAAAAGGAAGTAACGTAGTACAACCAGGAAGTGTGTCCATGCCGGTCTAGGGTTCATTAAGTCTCTGGGTGCAATAATAGCATGAGATACACATTACGCAGGTATCAAGGCTGATATTTTAACGATCGGAAGAACGTCGATCAGCCTTAAAAACTATTGGGATGTGCTGACATGGTAAACGCTACGAACACATCTATCAAGGCTACTCGCATATGGCCAGTAGGAGCACGTTTAACTACAGTAAGAGGGCAACGCCCTGAGCGAGCAGTGACAAGCACAAGTGAGTTTTTTCACGTTTTATGCAAGATAAGGCTTTTTTTCTTTTCATGAATTTCATTCATAGACATCAAAATACATTTAGTTTAGCGTTTTGTCTGTTTATCTTTTCTCTAGTTTGAAATAAACGACCGTATCGGCCGCATTGTCTTGCGTTATGGCGTTTCATCTTTGTCACCTTGCAGTTTCGTGCATGTTGTCTTTTTATGCGCATATAAGCCGTACCCTCAATTCAGTCATTTTCTTTTCCGACAAATACGACTTATATGCGAGTAAATATGGTAATTGAAAACAACAAATGACCATTTTCCAGTCAACTTGGAGATCATTACTCACAAATAACTGTACAAAGATCCCAATAACAACATTGCAGAAATCCATTTCCATTAAAGTTATGCATAATCAGCCTGTTTGGTGATATTGAATGGGAGTTTCAGTGCCAAGATGCCTGTGTTGCATTACTTGAAATTGTTTGCCAGCCTTTCTTTTTTTGAAGATGTCAAAAGTTGTGAGGTGCTGGAAATCGGCCCATAAAGATTTTTTGCGGATCGAGCAGAACTTTGAAAACAATAACATTATCAATAAAAATAATATTTGAATTACTCACCAAGATCCAAACTCCAAAATTCTTGTGAGGATCCCTTCATGTCTATGAAGCCACCGTACACGAACATGGATGACCCTATGACCACAGCACTGTGGCTTTTTCTGTTGGTGGGCATTGGGGTCTTTGTCCATGTAAACACAAGTTGTATTACAAAGTAGAAACTCACTCATTTAATCTCTCACTAAAATTGATCAACAATTGTTCAGGCGGACTGGTACCTATTTCAGTTGTCTTTGTTCTGTGTAGATTTTATAGTCTAATTGCCATGCTCTTTCATGCATTACTCGAAAACAGTGGGTGCAAAAGTAAATTGGTTTACTATTGAGTGGGGATATGGACATCTTGAGGAATGGTAGTAAAGTGGTATCTTGAGATACGAGCTTAATGCGTTCCGGGAATGAGCTCGTATGTCGATTTACTCGTATCTCAAATCAACCTTTCCCATAGAAATGACCTAAATACAAATTAATTCGATCCCACCCTCAGAAAACACACACCAAAAACCAGGATATTACAATTGAAAAAACATTTCAATTAATTGTAATTTACCATCTACTAACAGAGTAACAAATAACTAGTGGTTATGTTGTTTAATAATAAAATGAGACATTAGTCAATACAACGGGGAGTTTGCGGATGGGAGAGAGAAAGAGAGACTTGACGGATGCGCTCGTAACGTAACAAACTTTAAATGAACTTAGATTCCTATACACACACTTAAAAAAAGTTTTAATCTTCCGTTACACAAAACTTAAACCTTCTCGTGCAATAACCAAGGCAAAGACTTAACGTATTCCACCGCGGCTTTCGAGGCGAACTTACTGCTTCTCCATACGTATTGGCGAGCCAGCTCAGTCACGCGTAAACTACATGTTTTTTTATTATTTCGTGCTTAATATCGATTGTCATCATACGCCTTTTCTTCGCACTACCCTTTATTGCACAGGCTTGCGTTGGAACCGTTGTTTCCCTTAATTCTGCACTAACGCAAAAAACACGGAAAATACAACGCTCCGCCCAGTGCTTGTAGAGATCTTTGCACGAGGGGGATGGGGCAAGAAAGACAGAGCGGTGAAATCATAAAGCAGCCTCTTGCGGCCTGGCCAAATGGCTGTCTCAAATGCTCGTATCTCAAAATTTGTCTCGTTATCTCAAGGTAAATATTTGCTGGGAATTTTACCCGTATCACAAACTGCTCGTATGTCGGGGCACTCGTATGTCAAGGTATTACTGTACTACTATTGGATATGAAATTCCATCAATGTAGCAAGTCAGCGCAAATTGGCCAATAGCTGGCCCAAATATGCATTGTAGGAAAGCTAGGTTTGTCGGATGTACAGACAAAAAAAGTGAGGCTTTCTAATAGAAATTTTAAGTTTTTGCTCTTTCCCCAACCAATAGGTAATGAGATTAGGCATTGTCCAGTCCGCAGATTTATATTATTTGAAGGTTCCTCCCATGAAAAAGGTCTAAATTGTACATTTTCAAGGTGCCTTTATGAAATATTTAGGTGGTGCATATATGGAAAAGTCTGTCTGCTGTGCCAGGTTAGTTCAGGCACGCAGCAGGGTTAAAACACAATGTACGGAGCAGGGGATGATCAAGGGGCACATGAGAGCATATGCTATATTGTAAGATGCCACATACATCTAAAGTGAAAAAATAAGGTTAAAAAAATCTGATAAAAGGTGGACACAAGGAAATACATAGTTCAAGTTTGTGGTGCAGATTTTTCCAATTTCAGAATTTATATCAGACAACCTCTACAAACAATCTAAATTATGTGCGCTATTGACAAATGGCTTCAGTCAAAACTAGTATATCTACCTGAGAGCTAATCGCTTTTGTCGGACATTCCATCCATTTTCGCTTTGCTGAAACAGACAAAAATAATGTTGTGCATTGTGAGTCCAATGGAAAACATATATTAAAAAGTTGTAGTGTTTTGATGGTCTCCTGACGCATTTTTATTATGTGTGCATGAGCTTAGAACTTTAATAGTTCAGTGAGTCAGTTCCAGAACATTCTAGTGAAAAGACAGTTGGAATGTGTATATAAAAGCAGATACTATGTATTAGCAGGAACTTCTAAAGCTGGGTTGAATTCTGTAGTGACAGGGCACTAGCAGTAAAGCGTGGTAGCAAGAGTATGAACCATGGTGGAATTCATGCAAGTTGCATCATGTTTTGTTTTTAGAAGTATGGCTGGCTAATAATGTGAATAGCAGCAGTTGACAATATTTCATTTGCTTTCACCTTCACAGAATATCTTACCAATGTCATACACCCAAAGGGGACATCTCAACGAGGCGTATCCTGAATCTAGTGTGCCTCCAAAGACGTATATAAAGCCCTGAAATTTCAAATGATGATCAATTTGCAAGCTGTTTATTCACCGCAGATTTTCAAGTATAAGTCACACTTGAGTATAAGTCGCACGAGCCAAAGAATACACAATGAAGAGGGGGAAAAATATATACCCGTACTGGAGTATAAGTCGTTTTTTTTTTTAATTTAGTAGAAACCAAGAACAAACATACATTAAAGTAATAATAGTAAACAAAGAGAACAACAGACTAAATAGTCATATGTTAATGTAAGCGTTTTTCAGATAACTCTCACCTAAAAAAAATAACATAACAGGCTATCGATGGTCAGAGAGAATAAAACACATAATTCACACTTGAGTATTACCGGTACTCGGACGTTTGGTCGCCGGACGTTTGGTCGCCCGGACGTTTGGTCGCCCGGACGTTTGGTCGCCCGGACGTTTGGTCGCCCGGACGTTTGGTCGCCCGGACGTTTGGTCGCCGGACGTTTGACAACATGACAGAGTTTACTGTTGAAACCAGCACTCAAAATTATATTCATGAGAGAGAGTTTAATATCTAAATATCTACTGTTGAAACCAGCTCTCAAAATTATATTCATGAGAGAGAGTTTAATAACTAAATATCTACTGTTGAAACCAGCTCTCCAAATTATATTCACCCGGGCGACCAAACGTCCGGGCGACCAAACGTCCGGTCACAAGTATTACCAGGCAAACAATGAAAAAAGTGCAATTTATAGTCCGGAAAATATTGTACCTTATAAACAACCATAGAATGTTCCTCCACTTCCTCTGGTGCAGTCTCTCCTACACAACTCAACTCTGTCCATTGATTACGCACTAAAGAAAAGGGCAGATAAGGGATTTTTGGTTACTATGGCTTCTGTGGATTCTGCAAAGTAAGGGACAAATTCAAAAGCTCTGCATCAATTACCATGGGTTAATTTCAGCAAAATCATTATCTAAATTCAGGTCAGACCAGGATACAAACAGGTAATGTTCTGTTAAGTCAGGAGTGGCGAACACGTGGCTCTCGAGCCGCATGCAGCTCCAGGACAAAATGAATGGGGGTCTTTGCAACAGCAACCTCCAGGGTAGTTGATTTGTTAACTCTGGCTAAGTTGCATTTGATGTGTGTGTTGAGGGTGGACACTTACCTTGAAATGAACATATGGTTGTTTTGTAAGGAGAAGAAACTGTTACGGTGAAAAATATGGTTTTAATTGTCTGTTTTTGTGTGTGTATCTGTTGGTTTTGGCAGGTCAGTGCGTGATGTGGCTCTTTGGCTCTCACAGTTTAAAATTTATGCTCTTTATGTCTAACTTGTTTGCCACCCCTGCTCTAAGTCATAATCATAAAGTCTGGACTATATAATGCAGTCCACCTGACTATAAGCCGCAAAAAAAAATCTAATTATTTGCCACTGCATATTATGTGACTCCATGCTGCAGGTGTCAATGTCTTTAAAGTGATATTGACGTATAGAGATATGAGAGATCTGAAAATTTGGAATTATCAAACATCTTTATTAACTAAATTAACATATATCAACACGCCGAGTTATTTTCTTCACTCGTAAGCAGGGCCCTGTCACATGATACCAAAAGTCCCACACGTGTTCTGTGAAAAAACACCTAACACGTAAAATCAATAAATAAATAAAATCCAACTCACTTAACCTTCGAAGCTTGAAGCGAACTAAGTCCTCTTAAAAGTCCCAGGCACAGCATTTGATATAGCTTCAAAAGGCTCCTGCTATCAGTGCTATGGCAATCTCTCCTTTTTACATCAAACACAGGCCTAACCTTAAACTGTTCCTATGTAATGGGATCAATCATTGAACAGAGTCTTGTTAGGCAATAGAGTCCTTAAAGTGCTTGTTAAAATGGCTAATGAGCACCATTGTCTTCTTGTTTTGGCAAACAGCAGATAACTGTCCTTTAAAATCATTCTTTTATAGCACCATGTCAGTTTTGAAGTCCTCTTGACAACAATACGGCCTGCAACTAAAATTAACTATGGAAGTAATGGAAGTAGAGACTTTGAACAAACTTAAGTTGAAACGTCATCTTGATGAAAAAAGAGGAAAAGGAACAGGAAAAAAAATGAATAAAAAAATAATTATATATATATATATATATATATATATACAGACACTCCTCAACTTACGAACGCAATTGGTTCCGAGCGATTGTTCATAAGTTGAATTTGTTTGTAAGTTGATTTAGTGCTATATTTTGTATTATAATTTATGTTTAAGGCCTATATAAGTATATTGAAGGTTTATATAAGTGCATTTGTATGTTTAAGGCTTGTATAAGTAACACGCATTGGTTTGTACTGAAAAAAAAAAACATTTAATAAAATGGAGAGAATATGTACAGTACTGTAGAGAGAGAGATAGATTTATGTATTAGAAACTGGCCAAAAGAAGCGACCTAATGACGATTGCAGTTTTCTTCTTTTTTTCATCATAAATGATGCAGTAGCACTGTATGGCATCATTCAATTGATTTGCAAACTTTGTGCAACGTTCAATATTTGGGTCCTGCTGCTCGATCTTTCTGTTTATAAATGGTACTGAATGTGCAACGCTCACCACTTTCTGACGCGCATCAAGCTTCGTTATTATTGCCACTCGTTTCAAATGAAATGGCTTGCCTCTTCCTTGCAACTCCCTCAATAGAAGCCTTTAGCTTTTTACCAACCATATTCAATATTGGATGCATGAGATATTTAATGATACAAATGAAAAAGGTTCTTTGCACACTGGAGATACATTCACGCACTTCCGCATTGCAACGAAGAAGGTAGATGCTGGGTGAGCTGAGCTCTCACAGCGCCAGGCGTCGGTATTAGCGGCGGAAAGAAGTACTACTCCGAAAAAGACGCGAAATACAAAATTGGACTTGCGAACATTTTTGGACTTAAACGCAATTTGCAGACATGTTCGTATGTACCGTTGTTCGTAAGTTGAATGTTCGTAAGTAGGGGAGCGTCTGTATATATATATATATATATATATATATATATATATATATATATATATATATATATATATATATATATATCTCTCTACGAGCTTCATGTATATCTTTTTCCTTATCCTTTTTTTCCATCAAGATGACGTTTCAACTTTATATACAAGAGCCTCGACTAAGAATTTTATCTTTAAACAACAGGCATTAAAAAACTAAATATTCATTATTCATTCATTTACCTTATAGTCAGGTTTTGGTCAGTGGCTTACCTACACTGTAACTCCAAAAGTCACTCAGAGTGCTGTTGTTTCTTCCTCCCAAGATATAGATGTTTGCATCAGAGCTGCAGCAGGCATGCTTATAGCGGTCACAAGGAGCAGTGACACTCTGAGGAAGCTGGTTCCACAAGCAGGGTCTATTTTGACTCATTGTTGGTACATTCCAGCCTTACTTGACCATTTTCTAAACGTGTTTTTTTTAATGAAAAGAAAAAACTGACACAATCAATCACATGTACATACCACTCATGAAACCACACCAATATTAGCTTCCAAAGGTTAAAGCTGGTAACAGAATTCCAGGAAACAGAAAGCCTTCAACGCATTGAACAAAATTCTGACAGATTACAACACTTTTGCGATTCTGATTGACATTCTGAAGTCTTGATGTAGGATGGAGTTACACTCCTATTCTCATTACAGAACTCTCCACAGGTGCTCAACTGAGTTCAGATCGGGTGACATTCTCAGCCACTGAATTACTCAGATTCTTTGGTATCAAGAAATGCTACCGTGGCATTGGTTTTGTGCTGGATGTCATTTTCACATTGGAAAACTAAACGACAACCAAGTGCACGGATTGATAGCAGTATCATCTCTTTTAAAATACATAGGTACATTTCAGAATTGAGAATTGCATCCACTAAATTTACTGTAGGTCCCAAGCACTTTTTGTTCTCCTCACCTTTGCAACATGAGAGAGTATTAAAGCCATTGTTTCCAAAAAGACTGATCTTGAAGGAGCCCATCGCACCCATACTATTTACCATTTTGAACAAATCATTTTTTAAGATAGAAACGAGAATCCCCCCCACCCCTGTCGCTCTCTTTTTAACTGTTTGAATGTCAATTTGAAGATTGGCAACACTGGAACAAATATTGACGAACAACGGTAAGAAGTATATTTTCATTTTTTGAAGTTTGAAGTCATGTCTAGTAAAGCAGTTATCATTATTTACTTTTGTTTATGTAAAGGTTTGTGTTTTCGGGGAGGTCTCTTTGACAGAATGCTCTGATGAAGAAAAGTTAGAACATCAAAGCCATATGTTAAAACTGAATTTGTTTACATAGACGGTGGGTGCAGTACTTAATTTCATTCTCTATTTTCTTTTCTTTTCTTTATTTTTTTTAAATGCAATCAAAATTAGAAAGTCAGATTTTGGGTTTAAGGCCTACTTTCCGTTCCAGCCTTAATCACAAAGTCTGTCATTTTTACCTGGTATCAGTTTGACACAGAATTTCACTAAACATGGCCTACCTTTGCCTCTATTCCATATAAATAGAGGGAGCAAACTGCAGTGTCCCTATGTTGTTAGTCTCTGTTAGTTGTTATGGCCACTGACTGCTGCTCACTTGGGACTGCTATTTTAGGGACAGGAGAGAAACACAGTGTTACTGACTTCAAGTACACAAAATAATTTGACAATTATGGTCATCTCATTGTGGGCTATAAGAGAAAAGTAACAATTGACAATGATTTTTAGGTAACTTTTTTTCGCTTAAAAATACAGAAACTTATAAAATACACAGAAGAAAAAATACTTCTACAATATTAATGAAATAATATCCCGCCCAGCAGCGGGAGTAGTTAGCGCATCGGCCTCACAGCTCTAGGGTCCTGGGTTCAAATCGAGGTTGGTCCACCTGTGTGGAGTTTGTGTGGGTTTTCTCCGGGTACTCCAGTTTCCTCCCACATTCCAAAGACATGCATGATAGGCTGATTGGACACTCCTTCATTGCCCCTAGGTAGGAGTGTGAGCGTGAATGGTTGTTTGTCTCCTTGTGCCCTGCGATTGGCTGGCCACCAACTCAGGGTGTTGTCCCCCGCCTATAACCCAAAGTCAGCTGGGATAGGCTCCAGCACCACCCGCAACCCTAGTAAGGATAAAGCGGTTTCCAACTGTACTTACCTTCCACACCACATTGTGTATGACCAAGAAAGAATGCTGGTATTCTTGATAATTACCCCGCAAACCCTACATCGAAATTCCATGGCTCATAATCTTGAAAACATTTCAATGTATCATTGCCACTTCGTACGACAAACGCTAATAACACAGTGACCAAACACAGTAGTTTGGTGCATCCTGGCTTTGGTTATAAATACATGTGCAATGAAGAGTTAAAACAATTTGAAGATCGGCAACACTGGAACAAATATTGAGGAACAACGGTGTAACTACAAATCACAATGAGAACAGTGCGACTTCGTGGATCATTTAAGAAGTATATTTTCATTTTTTGAAGTTTGAAGTCATGTCTAGTAAAGCAGTTATCATTATTTACTTTTGTTTATGTAAAGATTTGTGTTTTCGGGGAGGTCTCTTTGACAGAATGCTCTGATGAAGAAAAGTTAGAACATCAAAGCCATACGTTAAAACTGAATGTGTTTACATAGACGATGGGTGCAGTACTTCATTTCATTCTCTATTTTCTTTTCTTTATTTTTTATTTTTTTTAAATGCAATCAAAAAAGGAAGGAACCAAGCTTGATCCCCAAAAAACGGTAAATTGAAGACGAGATGCCTGAGCTATAGCTAACATTTTCTCATATAACTATAAATTACGCTCTATACCTGGGTTTTTCTTTAGGGATTAAACATTCGAAAAATCATAAAATACTGGTTTATATTTTTGAGTTACTTACGAAATAGGCTGCTCTTCCATTAATTGTTGCCATCTGCAAAAAGGGACGAGTGATGATGCATTCACTCAACATGGTTCATTTTACTTTGTCTATGGGAGATGGGGGTATTTCCGTTTTGTCAGTAATAAAATGACTACTTTAAAGGGCCAAATTAATTTTAAAAAACTTTTAAGACTATAAGTAAACACATAAACACAAAACTATTGACTACATCTTGTTTTCATTGTTTACAATAAACACACACACACTAGCGATGGAATGAGTGCAGTTGCAGTGAACGCATCGATATTCCGGAGGCGGGGCAGAGCAAAGGGAAGGAAGGGTGTAGTTTCCTCACGTTTGGCATCCATTCGGCTTTTTTTTTTTTACAAATACGTAAAAGTATAAAGCAAATTCTCGATGACGTTGAGGCAAAAAGTGTCACATTCACGTTAAATTAAAAATGAACCGCGCATACAGAATGTTAAAAGGTTAATACATATTCATTCATGCCTTTTCTGAACAGTTTTATCCACATTAGGGTCGCGGGGGGTGCTGGTGCCTATCCCAGCTGACTCCGGGCCAGAGCCTGGGACACCCGGAATCGGTGTCCAGCCGATCGCAGAGCACAAGGAGACGAACAACCATGCACACTCACACCCATACGTAGGGGGAATTTAGAGTGTCCAATCAGCAAACCATGCATAATTTTGGAATGTGGGACGAATTCAGAGTACCCGGAGGAAACCCACACAGGCCCAGGGAGAACATGCAAACTCCACATAGGTGGACCGACCTGGATTTGAACCCAAGACCCCAGAGCCGTGAGGCCGACTCGCTAACCACTCCCGCCACCGGGCCGCTTGGGCAATAAATATTGATAAATAAATAAGGAAGCCGCCTGCTAGTGTAGTACTGTAGGGGTTCATTCGCCTGACTTCGGTTATGTCAATCGTAAAGAATACTTTATTACAGTATTTTCGGGATGAGTGCAATATAAGTGGTGGCATAAATATTTAATTAATCAAATACCAGTATCTCAGATTGGAGGAGAATAGGGTTAGTTGTCACAATTTCTGTTCATGAATATTCTCCCATCAATACGGGTTTAATTCAGGAAAGGTTAGTGTTTGGGGTTTGAGATGAGTTTAAAAGATAAATAAAACATCCCCATTTCAAGGCTGGTTGTCACATATTTATTTTAGTACTTTTAAAAAAAAAATAAAGTAGTATTATTCACAACATTTCCATTAAATTAGAACTTGTTTACCTTGTAGCTGGCTGCCCGGTCAGCGAGTGGTTAGCGTGTTGACGTCATAGTGCTGGGGTCGAGGGTTCGATTCCAAGTCGGTCATCACTGTGTGGAATTTGCATGTTCTCCCCGGACTTGCAAGGTTTTTTTTTCCGGGTACTCCGGTTTCCTCCCACATTACAAAAACAGAGGCACAGCCCCTGGATGCTGGATGTGGCATTTCACATATGGACCAACGCCGTCCTAGGGAAAGATATAATGTCAAAAAACCTTGGTCCTCCAAGTCTCGGGGTTGGGAAAACAACAACCTTCTCCTGTAAATAAAAACTAAAAACAACTAGCATTACAGAAACTATGGACATCACTCTACGTGACAACCTGGAAGGAGCGGCGATCCCTGCTTACGAGAATATGACGGTGTTAGGTAAAACTCTATGAGGAACTGAACACCCAACAAGGTCCATTGCAAGGCCCAAATGTAGACTGATGATTGGACACAGAAATGTCTGGAGCATGTTCAGATCGATGAGAGGTAGGACATCAAAACAAAGATGGACAGCACCCACACAGAAAAAAAATCCAGAACAGGAGAGCGAAGTACAAAGACAAGCGAAAGGGATAGCTGAGGAAGCACAGAGAGCACAAGACTGCAGTGGAAAATGGACAACAGAGAGAATTATACTACATTCTGAACAAATGTTTCCTTGTTATCTCAGTAATGAAATAGGTGTGTTCTATATCATGGTTGCTGTTTTCAGCTAGTAAATGGCTGGGCCATGAAGAATTCACAGACAGGGAAAGAACCGGCATAATGTGGAAATTTTCAACCCTGCAGGAAGACCTCAACTTCACTGACGACCTTGTGCTTGAGTCATCTGCGATGAAGCAGCGACAGCAAAAGACAACCAGATTGGAGGGAAACGCCTCCAAAGTAAGACTAAATGACCACAACTGCAAAGCCATGGAGGTGAACAGCATGTCTGCAGAAAAGTTGAGGGTCAGAAGAAATTTTGTAGAAAAGGTGAAGAGCTTCAGTCATCTTGGAGCCACTGTTACCAAGGGCAGAGGAAGGGGACCTGAAATCAAGAGGATAGCCCTGGCCAATGCCAAATACAAGCAGCTGAGGAAAATCTGGGCAATCTCCCTGCATGCAAGTCTAGTACTGCTTTTGTATGGTTGTGCTTGGAAGCTGACCAAAGGAAAAGAGGAAAAACTGAATGGCATTCCAAACCAAGCGTCTGAGAATGACATTCAAGGTGCGCTGTAAGAAATATCTAACAATACAATCCTGAAAATGGCAGAAACATAGAAAATTGACAAGGGAATCAGAAAAGATGTCACTGCATTGGCCACAAGAACAATTGTGCTAGCCATGGAGTTGATCTTGGAAGGACGCAGAAAAAAAGAGGTCAACCAAAATCAACCTGGAACACTTGGGGCGAGACCAACACTAAACGTGGAACGATGTCCAGGCCTTATGTGATTGCTGGCAGAGAGAGAATTGAGGCTAAGGTAAGGTTTGTTAGACAAAAATATGGACAAAATTCAAACAAACCTCTTGCCATTTAAAATTGAACAATCATAAAAATATGAAAACAAGGAAAGTTATAGTATGTTCCCCTACAAGTGTGTGCTTTGAATTATGTATTTCTTTCTTCATAAACAAGCACTACACCACACTACAAGACTGTAAACACACGGTCTTTATTGGCTAACACGTAATCTAGAGATAACACAGGCAATAAATCCACAATTACTAATCAGGAATTTTCCAAAGTGTTTGTGAACAGTCAATCCCTATACTTTAAAGAATCATTTCAAAATCTGCGCATTTGAACTATTTTCACAAGTAGGCCATGTCTTTTTTTGTTTTGTTTCCTGAAATCCTTGTTGATCTTGCCTTCATTGAGCACAGTCTTATGCCACAGCCAGTTTAAAAATTCTCATTCACTTCAATCTTCTGAGCCATCTGCAGTTAAGGACACAGCAGTTGATCCCTGGCATCATTTGTGAATCTTATTCTGATTGATATTTGAGTTAGTTTGTTTCTGGATCAGGCGACACTGTCAAGTGGTTAGCACGTCCACCTAACAGTTCTGAAACCGAGGGCTTAGTCCCCTTTGGGTTCCTACCTTCCGGTGTAGAGTTCGCATGTCCTCCGCAGGCCTGCGTAGGTTTTCTACAGCTACTCCAATTTCCTCCCACATCCCCAAAAAAATGCATAGTAGGTTGGTAGCACACTAAATTAGGTCTCAAACTGCACAAAAAGGGCAGCAGTGTTCTTTGTTCTGATCAATCCAGTGCCAAGTTTAACCAACGAGGTGGCTTCTACAATAAGTACCACCTGACTGCAATCAACTGATCACACAAAATGTGTCCTTTTGTTTGATTTGAATAAAACCTGCACCCACTGCGGCCCTTTGAGGACCAGTTTGAGACCCCTGCTCTAAATTGACCCTAGGTATGAGTGTAATCGTGAATAGTTGTTTGTCCATTGTTGCCTGCATTTGGATGGCAACTAGTAATTTAGGGTAGCTGGAATAGGCTCTTGCACCCCCCACAACTCTTGTGCAGATAAGCGGTTTGGAAAATGAACATTTGTGGATAATCTCAAAGATTTACACAATTTACCGAAGGAACCGTTAACGTTAGAGTGTTCATGGGGGAGCATTTGGCGTGAGGGAAAGTGACAGATCTGTGAGTTTGTGTGGCCTTCATTGCATTGGACTTCTTCTAAAAAGAATTATGAATATTTTACATGGCAATCATCTTACACTACTTGCAGAGGAACAACTGCATTGTCCACAATAAAAAAATTAACATGAATCATTCACTCATGAGGCCTTCTAAAATTGAAAAGCTTGTATAAACCAGTTGAAAATATGCCCCTTCCCTTCATTTGTACTTTAATTGATGTATTTATATAAAATGTTGTATTTTCATTAAATCAGTGATTAAATAAATTATGGTTGAAACTCGTATTCTGTATGAATACCTGTAGGGCACAGATACATTTTTATTTCACAATAATATCAAGTTATTCAACCATCATTTTGCATTCTTCGAGTCCCATCCACCTATATGTTGTTGATGTATGGAAAAGGTCATTAAATAATAATCCCCATTAAAACCAGCACCAAAATCGCAATCGCTTTGTTCAGAAGGCACCATCCAATTGTGCAGTTGTTATTCTGCCTGACTTTGGTGTTTTCAGTCTGTTTCCTCCCACATCCCAAAATATGCAGGGTAGGCAAGTTGAAATTGCCTCTCGGTATGAGTGTGAGTAGTTGTCCGTTTCATTTTGCCGTGCGATTGGGTGGTACCCCCTGCCTGCTGCCCGTGGTTGGCTGGGATAGACTAATTTTGGGACAGTTTAAACAACGCCCACAGCCAGATCTTTACGGCGACTTAGTTGCAAAGGGTACGCCGATAAGCCTCAAATGGAGAAGGGAAGAATGCGCAAACAATTCATTTGTGTTCATTAACCAACCAATATTCTCTTACACAATATCACAGTTATATGTAGTTTTCTATAAGTACCTTGTTTTTTTTACAATCAGTGAGAAAATGAGCAAGTTAGAGGCTTTTACCTCACACCATTGTAATGACAAAATGGGTTACAAAGTCAGATCTGGAGACCTACCCAATTTCTATTGGGAGCAGAAGGAACAATTCAGCACATTGCATGGAAGTCATCCGATCAAGAGCTTGGGCAAAAAATATTCTAAAATTGTTGTTTGCCATGAAGGTTCAGAGTGCCTAAATACAGTATGAAAGAATGGGTTTGGTGTCACAATAGGCATTTCCAAACACAAAAAAATCCAGAAGGTACAGTGGATATGTTGTGTTGAGGTGCGAGTTTTGCTGTTACAGGAACCTGTACATGCTGCATTTCAATGCAGGGATGTAAGCTGGCGAGCAACAAAATGTGAATCAAAACTCTAGCGTTGTCTCCTGGCCTGAAAAGTTGGCTCAGTCCCTGATCAAGCAGTATTCTCAAGCCAATTTAATACAAATACAGTTGTACCTTGACATACGAGTGTCCCAACATATGAGAAATTTGAGATACGAGGAAAATTCCGGGCAAATTTTTTGCCTTGAAATACAAGAAAAAATTGAGATACAAGCATGTCAGATGGTTCTCGATGCGGGTGTCGGGTGGCCGAGTACGCTAGAGGCTGCTTATGAGAACAGCTTTGCTCTGTCTTTGTCGCCGTATCTCCCTCACATAAAGATATCTACGAGCACCCGGCCGTACTGGTTGCATTTTTGACTGGAGATAGCGTGTCAAAGTTGATAATCTGCGAAAAAGGCATCGGAATCTACACAGACTTGAAAGCAAAGCAAGCATCTGAAAAAGACACCAGCGAAACCCTTCAAAGAGAGTCTTGGCTGGTTTGATAATTTTAAAATACAAACACAAACACTCGGTTGTGAGGCATGGAGAAGCCAGGAAGTTCCAGCTCGAAAGCCGCTGTGTTATGCGTGAACATCTTTGCCTCGCTTATCGAACAAGGTTTAAATTTAGTGAAACGTAAGATTAAAACGTATTTTTAAGTGTATGTATCGTAATCTAAGTTCATATAAGTTAAATTTAAAGTTTATGTTACGAGCGTGTTGCCGTCAAGTCTCTCTCCTGTTCTTTCTCTCTCCCCCTCCCTCTTTTTCGTCCACGCACTGCGCGCTACCGTCTGTCCGTACTGAATAATGTCACATTTTAGAATTGAAGATCATAACGTCTTGATAGGTATTTGTTACTTTGTAAAGTAGGTGGTGAATTAGAACAAATAAAAAAATGTTTTTCCATTGTAATATGCTGTTTTTGGTGTTTGTTCAGAGGGTGGGAACGGATTAATTTGTATATTGTTTATTTCTCTGGGAAAAATTGATTAGAGATATGGGTAAATTTACATACGAAGTCGATCCTGGAACGCATTAAGCTCATATCTCAAGGTATTACCATGTATACAGTTGGTTGATTTGGATGAAGCAGTTTCCAAGTAAATTTAATTGACTATACAGTTGAATGATTGACATTACTACGTAGCCCTGTGACCCTTGTGAGGATAAGCGGTACGAAAAATGAATGAATATTAAGCACTACATAGTTGTAGGTATGAGCAGGTGAAAAGTCTTTTTACTCACTAATGTGGAAAAAAAGGTTTCAAGTACAATCTATATTTTTGCCATGCAGGTGCGCCTGAAACACCAAATAGAAAACAGTATCTTGAATTATTGAATGACTGAATCCAACTATTCATCTGGGATGGGATAGTAGTGTTAGCATTGTTAGGCTAGGAGCAGACAGAAAACTACTTTAAGAGCGCTACATTTGCTGCGTTGAGTTTCCATTCCAGGTATTGTTGTCATCTTCACTGTCCTCTTGAGCCCTGAGCTGGCATATTTTACCATCTTTCTTGAAATTCTTGGGCTCTTTTTCCAAAGGTGTAGAAAGGGATTCACTGAGAAGACAAAAAATAATCATGATTTAAAGTGATGCAGCAGTAATACAGTGGTACCTTGAGATACGAGGTTAATGCGTTCCGGGACTGAGCTCATATGTCGATTTACTCGTAACTCAAATGAACGTTTCCCATAGAAATGAACTAAAACAAATTAATTAGTTCCAACCCTCTGAATAAACACTGAAAACAGGATATTGGATTGGAAAAACATTTTTATTTGTTCTAATTTGCCATCTATTAACAAAGTAACAAATAACTAGTGGTTTAATAGTACTAAAATTAGACGGATTTGGCGGAGGGGAGAGAGACTGCACGGCAACGCGCTTGTAACATAAACAAATTTAAATGAACTTGGATTACGATGCAGACATACTCAAAAATAAATTTAATCTAACCTTACACTAAACTTAATTCTAATTTTGTCTTAAATTTTTATACCTTTCTTCTCTTGGCTCTATTTGCCCCGCCTCCACCCTGACTTTCAGATGCAACCTATTGAGGGTTGTTTGCTTTTGTCTTCCCTTCAAAATAATCCTAAAATGATGCACACAAATGTCCTCACAATAGGATGACGCACGACCACTTGCCAACTTGCCCGGAAAGTAGTACTCCTAGTGAGGAAGCTCCGCCATTCGCACTGACTAACAGAAAGAAAAAAAACACTGAAAAAATACAACGCTCGTAGAGACATTACATGAGGAAGTTGCGACGGGAAAGACAGTGCCCATGATGTTCTTATGAGCAGCCTCTCGAGTCCGCTGTATACTGTATCTCAAATTGCTATGTCGGGGCACTCGTATGTCGAGGTATTACTGTATATTGGTGGTAGAGTAGCAAACTATCTCCATGGAATTGTAAATAATCTAGTTTTTATTTATTTAATTTTAAGAAGCGAAATGTAGTTAGTGCTGCTAGCCCACAACAAGAATGTCCTCAGTGGCACAACTGAGCGTGGCTGAGCGAGCATCGAAGGCAGACTGCTGTGGCCTAGGAATAAATATAGTAAATGTGCGGAAGGGCTGAACGATATTGAAAAAAGCTGACATCTTGATTTTTTGGGTGTTTGCAATATAATGAAATACTGAGTTTCAAAATTTTTAAATTTTCATCCGGTGGAATGCCTTGAGATAAATTATATGCAAAAAGTGTACATCAGCTCAAAAAGGGTTGTATTTTTAGGAATTTCTTTAACTTGATTGACAAGTGATTTTCTCCTTTTTTTAAGATGACTGCTAACTGGGAAGGTATTTCCAGAGATTGATTAAGTTGTTGCCTCTTTTAAAATTTAGCAGTCTAGTCTATTTGTGCTGCATACACATGAATTTGTGACTATTAGTAGATGACCAGGTCTCATGTGTTGGCTTGCTAGACTTTGCGAGTTTTGTGTGCATCTCCCTCATTGAAGAGAACAAATACATTATGACAACCTGCATTATTTACATCAAACTGTTTGATATAGAGTGGGGCAAATAAGTATTTAGTCAACCACCAATTATGCAAGTTCTCCTACTTGAAAATATTAGAGAGGCCTGTAATTGTCAACATGGGTAAACCTCAACCATGAGACAAAATGTGGGGGGAAAAAACTGAAAATCACATTGTTTGATTTTTAAAGAAATTATTTCCAAATTAGAGTGGAAAATAAGTATTTGGTCACCTACAAACAAGCAAGATTTCTGGCTGTCAAAGAGGTCTAACTTCTTCTAATGAGGTCTCCACTCGTTAACTGTATTAATAGCATCTGTTTTAACCCATTATCGGTATAAAAGACACCTGCGCACAACCTCAGTCTCTCACAGTCCAAACTCCACTATGGCCAAGACCAAAGAGCTGTCGAAGGACACCAGAGACAAAATTGTAGACCTGCACCAGGCTGGGAAAACTGAATCTGCAATAGGTAACACACTTGGTGTAACGAAATCAATTGTGGGAGCAATTATTAGGAAACGGAAGACATACAAGACCACTGATAATCTCCCTCGATCTGGGGCTCCATGCAAGATCTCACTCCATGGCGTCAAAATGATAACAAGAACGGTGAGCAAAAATCCCAGAACCACATGGGGGGACCTGGTGAATGACCTACAGAGAGCTGCTTTGGGACCACAGTAACAAAGGCTACAATCAGTATCACATTGCGCCGCCAGGGACTCAAATCCTGCACTGCCAGACGTGTCCCCCCTACTGAAGCCAGTACACATCAGTAACACAATCCTTTGACAGCTCTTTGGTCTTGGCCATAGTGGAGTTTGGAGTGTGAGAGACTGAGATTGAGGACAGGTTTGCACAATTACTTTCAATTGTCTACACCAGGGGTGGGCAAACTATTCCACAAAGGGCCGCAGTGGGTGCAGGTTTTCATTTCAACCCATTGAGAGGGCACCTTTTCACCAATCCGGTGTCCTACAAGTGCAATCAGTGCATTGCAGTCAGGTGCTTCTTGTTTTCTGCAGGAATCTCATTGGTTAAACTGTCTGTGCTATATCGGTTGGAACAAAAATCTGTACCCACACCGGCCCTCGAGGACCGGTTTGCCCGTGCCTGGTCTACACAATTGTTTGATTACTTTTGTATCAGTGAAAAAAATGGAAGCACATCCAGGAACTGTTGCTGTGCCCAACACTAAATTAAATGAACCAAACAGATAGGGGAGACCATTTAGACCAGGGGTCTCAAACTTGCGGCCCGCGGGCCAACTGCGGCCCTCGGGACGATAATTTGCGGCCCCCGTCTTAATATGAAAGATCGTGGGTTTTTTTTTTTTTTTTTTTTTTTTTTTTTTTTTTTTTTTTTTTTTTTTTTTTTTTTTTACCCCTTTCCCCATGATGGCGCAGTTTAAGTGGCAGCCAGTGGCAGTAGCTCTGTCCACTCATGTTTTTCTTGTTTTACAGCATGTTTTACATGAAAAATTAGAGGGAACATTGACATGCACCTGCTTGTGGCAGGTGTGATACTGGTGTGCCGATAGCGAGCAATGATGATGTCGTGACCGGATTATTCGCCTAAAGACGTTTCGCCGACGGACGTTTGACAGACGGACAGGTCGTACTAGTATTTGTTAGTTTAATGATTAAATACAAATACTAGTATTTGTATTTAATCATTAAACGCTGTCTTCAGCTGGATTTGACCGAATTTGAGAGCATTTTGAGCCGTTTGGCGAATGGACGTCTATAGACATTTTTTTGCCTCCATCGCGATATCATCCAGTATTTGTATTTAATCATTAAATGCTGTTTTAGGATGGATTTGACCCGATTGCTGTCATTTTACGGCTCGGTTCTGCTACATCTGCCTGCCCAAGAGTGCTTATTCCCGGACTGCCATTGATGGTAGACGAACATTGATTTTTACTATAATTTGGACAACACCGGCGGCGGGCCGGATTAAAAATCCTAACGGGCCGTATATGGCCCGCGGGCCGAGGTTGAAAAACTTGTACACACACGATCCGGCAGGGCGAGCGTTCGAATCCCGTTACGGCGAAACCTCCGTTCGGCCGAATGAACGTTCGGTGGAACGTCCATTCGGCGACCTGCCCGTCTGTCAAACGTCCGTCGGCGAAACGTCTTTAGGCGAATCATCCGAGTACCGATGATGTCGCTCACACTGGAACTCAGTGCGCTCAGGGAGGTTGTCTTTCTGCTCAGACCAACAAAAAATTAGAGGGAACTTTGGTTCGGAGCTGATTGAACCAATCACGGTGAGGTATACGGCTATGGAGGGCGGGACATCGGCCGGGCTGTCCAGTGCCTTGCTCACTCACTCATTCATTCCTCCAATCAGCTGGGCGGAGGAGAAGCCGTGAGGCCGATCACTCCGCTCGGCGCGCACACTCCTCCGCTGCTCTCAGCATAGAACTGAATGAGGCGCTATGATCTGTGATCCAGCCTGTGTCAGTGTCTGTAGCCATCTCCGCGATTGAAACGGAGAGCGAAAGTGCACATGCGCCACAAACCCGCGCGACTGAATGTGAAAGATCAACCCGAGACTCATTCCAAGTGGAAAAACATATTACAGAGCCCCAGAGATGTCTCTTTCAAAGCCTGCCGTGAAGAGAAAGGTCGGTGATGAGCACAGACAGTTTCAAGAAAAGTGGGGAGTGCAATATTTCTTTGTTGAACACAGGGGCACCCCGACGTGTCTCATTTACACTGAAAAAGTTGCGGTGCACAAGGAATACAATTTGACACGTAATTGTACTACGAGACATGCTGAGGAGTACGAAAAATACCAGGGAGATGAGAGAGCCAACCAGGTTGCCAGTCTTAAAACACGTCTTCTGAGGCAACAGGATCTCTTCAAGAAGGCTACCAAAGACAGTAATGCAGCAGTCAAAGCTAGCTACGCCGTTTGTGAGTTGATTGATCCTGTGCTAAGTGATCCCAAATGGCTCATGGACTTGGCTTTTCTTGTTGATATCACACATGGGCTTAATGTACTGAACAAGAAGCTACAAGGCCAGGGGCAACTTGTCAGTGCTGCCTATGACAACGTGAGAGCATTCTGCACTAAACTTGTGTTATGGAAAGCCCAGCTCTCTCAGACAAACCTTTGCCATTTCCCAGCATGCAAGGCTCTCGTGGATGCAGGCACACCATTCAGTGGTGAGAAGTATGTTGAGGCCATTTCGAAGCTACAGGAGGAATTTGATCACAGATTTGCAGACTTCAAGACACACAAAGCCACATTTCAAATTTTTGCGGACCCCTTCTCCTTTGATGTGCAAGATGCCCCTCCTGAGCTTCAAATGGAGCTCATTGACCTGCAGTGCAACTCTGCACTCAAAGCCAAGTTCAGGGAGGTGAGTGGAGAAGCAGACAAGCTTGGGCAATTTTTGAGAGAGTTGACCCCCAGCTTCCCTGAACTTTCCCGAAGGTTCAAGCGGACCATGTGCCTTTTTGGGAGCACATACTTGTGTGAGAAGCTCTTCTCCACCTTGAACTTCAATAAGTCCAAGTACAGGTCCAGACTTACTGATGTGCATCTTCAAGCTCTACTGAGGGTCTCCACTGCTTCCTCCCTCAAGCCAAATGTGACTATGTGAGAAGAAGCGCTGCCAGGTCTCTAGCAGCAAGGAGTAGGCAAGAGAAGCCGTGTTCAGAATATTTCATGTTCAATGTTCCATTCAAGTTCAGAAAGTTAAAGGTTAAAGAGCTGTTAATACAGACATTTGAAACGGAATAAAAATAATTCATTTTCTCTACTTAGCCAGCCAGTGTATATCTACTGTATGCTCATTAGTATTATTTGGTTTTGTATTACTGATTGATTTATTTTTTATTCATCTTTAAGTTAATTTATTTAATTCATTATTTTTTGTTAAAAAATAAAGATATTTGATAACGTTGGAATGTTTTATCAGTGCTTTTCTTGTGGAAATCCTGATGCGGCCCAGTCTCACCCAGACTCGGCCTCTAGCGGCCCCCAGGTAAATTGAGTTCGAGACCCCTGATTTAGACATTGCATTGTTAGTATGTAGAAATACTATTAAATTAAGAAATTACCCAGAAAACTATTTCGTTAAAACATATACACAAAACATAATTTAAAAAAAAGTTCAGACAGTCGCTCACCGTTTTGGTTTATCAGAGGGTGTTGCAGAATTGGAGTAAGACTGAGACTGGGGAAAAGAACTCCTTGATGTTTCTTGTGGTGGGGTTGGAAACAGGAAGGACATAAGGAATCGCCATATGGTGAGAACAGGGTAGAAGAAAGTGCTCAGGACAGCCCACGTACCACCTGTAGAGGACTGGACAACTGCAGAAGTAGATCTGCCATACTGTAAGAGGAAGAAGATGGAAAGTCTGACTGTTTTGGAGATAATGGAAAAACGAAAGTAAGCACAGTGAACTACAGCAATATTCACGCTACTTGAACTTTTCCACATAATATTGCTTGAGAATCACAAACCCAAAACCAATCCAAAACAAATAGCAATACCGTTCATACCCAACTTTACACATTGAGATATTTTGACCTGTTTTCTATTTTTTGTGGCACTAGGATGATGAAATCTGTCCCAATAATTTGTTGAAATCAACAGGAACTGATCAAGGATTGCCCCAAAATCAACAAAACGTCGTTTGGAATCAAAAGTTAGTGAATGGTATAGCCCTAAAACCAGCTGGAAATTACCTATGAATTAGAGCTGGGCGATAAATTGATAACGATAATTATGGTGAAATATTTTTTGTCAACGATAATATTAAAAAGTTTCGATAAAAATATTGATTATTAATAATAATATAATATTTTAAACTGTAACTACACTACGTGACCACAATAAAGAACGGGGGCGCTGTTGCGAGATGACCTCTAGTTCCAGATCAACGCTCAGGAGAAAGAGGATGATAAGGAAACGTGTTTTAGCATGTTAGCATTAGAAGCTAACATGCAGCATGAACGCAAAAGGACAATAACACGGCCAAAATAAGCGATTATGAGATGCAGGACAACACCGAGCCGACCCACTAAAAGATCCCAGTGAATTTTCCCAGGCGTTTTCCACCTTTTGTTTTTTTAACCAGTGCGTACCTGTGCAAAGAGCAGCCTTATTGGAAAAAAATCTAAAACTTGTTATCTTGGGTGAAAATGGGTTAAGTTCAGCCAACTTTTTTTTTTAAATGGCCATTTGTGAGGTAATTTTTCTTTTTGTGAGGCTGAAAATAGTCTGCTTGCCAATGGTAATGATGTCTTGAGTTGATTATTTAACTTATTTCATATTGCACAGCAACTTTTGGTTTGAAAGCAAATTGTAAAATTGTAAATTGTAAAATTCTACAATTTTAAGGCTATTTTAAGGGTGCGGTTTATACGTGGGGCGGCTTATATGCGAGTAAATACGGTATACTGATAAACATCTACTCACAGGCAAAATTACAATGGATGAACTTGGGGCAAGTTCCAGCTCCAAGAAAGTCTTATTGAGGTCTTCATTGCTAAATTCCCTTCTTGGGAACATGGTGGCCATAGAAAAGTTGCCATACCGGTTTCCAACTTCCTAAGAAAGAACCAGCCCAAAAAACTATTTAGACATTCAATATACAGAGATTAGAGACAGAGAAGGTAGACAATTAGTGAAGGACTGTAACAATGTGACTCAATGAGAGTAATTCTAAGAACGACATCCACTAAGGAGATACTAATTCAAATACTTTGGTTTTTTTTCCCATTTTCATTTCAGCAAAAACTAATTCTCGAGAGTGACTCCTTTTTCTAAGGCTTTATTTACAACAGGGATCACCTACTATTTTGAGGGTGAGGGCTTTTCATGAGCACAAAGTATTATGAAGGACTACGCGGCATTTGACATAAACTTTCTAAATTAAATAAAGCACATGGATTACTATTTTATAGGAAAAGCAGCAGGAATAGTTGCAGAAATTAGCTGCCCGGCTATCAACCACCCAACAAGGAAATGTGCAAAGTTATGTACTTTATATTAAGATGTTCTTCACAAAATGGGCGAATACACAACATTGATTGCGAACTTATTATATTATCCCCCTAAATTTTTGTCATTCATAAACTTGTCATGCATTGGTTTGACTGCAGTGGTGAGCAACCTTGTCAATCAGCAAGCTCTCCTCACATAAGGCAAATGCCAAGCAGAAAGTGGGCAGGTAATTGTATAAGGCTGTAACAATGTGAAGTTACATTGTCATCCAATTAAAAGGCACTCATTTAAGAGAGGATTGATTGACCTAACAAAGGAAATTGCAGTCAATTGAGAAATGGCATACTTGATGAACTGTAAACAGATCACACTAATTTGACCAAAGTTATGAAAGAACGTTTGTTAAAAAAAAAAAGTAATTTCAATAGTTTTCCACTTTGGCACAGCCCCAGTCCTTTTACTGACCTTACTAACAAACTCATGAGCTTCTTGAAGTTTGCTCTGTGAGGAGAACTGGTTTGTGAATGAGGAACCATCTGGAAGGCGAAACTGGAGCCTTGTCATGGAACTGGTGATGAAAGTTAGATTGGGAATGAATTATCACAGAAAACCATATTTGGTAAATGATTCACATTAAAGGTTTGATTAACTAACCCTTACCTTTAATCAATCATATTTCATATTAGAGCCAGAAGAATGCCTGTAAGTAACTACCGATTTAATTGCACTGATAAAGAAAATCTAAACTTAAAGCTAGGTCTGTAGAAAAAAATCCAAAAACTGTAAAATCTAACATAAGAAAGGAACACTACTTCTTTGTTCGATAATTACTCAATAATGAATGGGAGTCAGTAAATCAAGATTCTGGTTACTTCGCTGGATCAGGGAGGCAGAATGTTGAACAGTCATTCTTCGTTTTGTAGAAGTGTGCTTCAAATAAACCCAAAAATTCTACACTTATACTACAAACAGATAGGTTAAGACAGGGGTCCCCAAACTTTTTCCTGTGAGGGCCACATAACCTTTCCCTTCTCTGGTGGGGGGCCGGTGTCAGTTTGTAACAGAAAAAGTGTGACGATCGTAGGGGAGCTTAAAATTTTTATTGTTTTCCAGAAAGCCGCAAATAACCAAATAACCCTTTCCAGGTTCTTTACAGAAAACAAGTCAGGAAACAAATAATAACACTATTAATGAAATAAATAATAACTAAATAACCCTCTCTGAGTTCTTCACAGAAAAAACTGGAAATAAATAACACTATTTATGAAATAAATAATAACTAAATAACTCTCTCTGGGTTCTTCATAGAAAAAAAAGCCATGGAACATTAACTTTCTGTTGTGCCATGCACAATCTTAACAGATAAAAGTTCAGCTCAGTTGTCAGAGCAGAATCTCTCTCACGTCAACACTTTGCAGCACAGTGCTTGCTGGTGAATTAGGCAGTGGACTCGTAGCGGGGCGGTGAGACCCCTTTTTTCCAACTCCCGGTTCATGCGTCCCATTAGACCGCGAGTTTCAGCCACCATGCTAGGAACCCCGTCAGTCGTGATGCTAGCTAGCTTTGACCAGTCCAGGTCCAACTTCCCCATGGTTTGGCACACTTTGTCAAAAATATCCTCTCCCGTTGTAGTCCCTTTGAGACTTTGGAGGGCTGCCAGATCCTCGCATAACTCAAAGTTTGCGCTAACTCCACGAATAAAAATGAGCAGTTGCGCTGTGTCTTGCACGTCCGTGCTTTCATCCAGTGCTAATGAAAAAAAGTCAAATTCTTTCGTCTTCTGCTGCAGCTGGGCATATACATTACTCCCGATTTCTTCAACGCGTCTGGTCATTGTACTCGTCAACAGACTTACGGCATTAAATGCATCTTTCTTCTCGGGACACCCCTACTCCGCGACAGCTTCCATACATTTCTTAACAAACTCTCCCGTCAGTGAAAAGCTTACAGCTGCTTGCTATCAGTTTAGCAACCCGAAAGCTGGCCCAAACGGATGCCTGGTTCAGCTGAGCTTGGCGTACAAATATATTTTGCTGAGATAGTAGTCCACTTTTTCGCTTTGAGAGTTTGTCTGCTCATATTTGGCCTTGCAAGCTATCGTACTTGTCTTTGTGACGGGATTCATAGTGTCGGCGAATATTGTATTTTTTGAATACCGCAACCGTCTCTTGACAGATGAGACAAACAGCCTTTTCTTTGCATTGAACAAAAAAATAATCGTTTGTCCACTCCAGGTTAAATACCCTGCATTCTGAATCAATTTGTCTCTTACCTAACTTTTTCGCCATTATTCCGTTCTCAAAGAGGTTGCACAGTTTTTATATGCTAGAATAGTCCGCGATGGTCCCACTCCCAGGGCTCCGCCCTCACCTGCGATCGTCCAGATGTCTCGGTATCACTGTGCCGCGCGTATCACCAAAGAAGCAATGCGAAGCCCCGCTTCACTGGGATGATTTGTGGGCTCAGCAGGGGTGCAATGAACCAAACACAAGATTAAAACGTCCCAGTCTTCAAGGCCAAATAGGAAAAAAATCAGATAGCGTCTCTGGTATTGTTCAGAGGGCTGGTCCAAATGTGCCGGCGGGCCGTAGTTTGGCGACCCTTGGGTTAAGACATCATAAAGATATATTATGCAACAAGTTTAGGAACAGATTCCAGATAAAACTTAATCATCTTAATTGTAGTCTTTATGATAATAATCCTAATTGTTGACCTAAAGAACAGGTGTACCCCATCATTGCCGACTTCAAGGATCCAAGAAGTGTCGAGTGGGGCTTATATAACGCTGTAACAGGGTGCATTGTCTGTACAACTCTGTAACATTAAACATTTCTCTTTACTGAATCATTCCTTTTTCCTTGAGTCTGGCTCTTAGCCTACGGATTGAAATGAAAGCTTTATTGTCAATGTACATCATACAACGAGATGCCTTCCAGGTACAACCTGACCGGACAGTTATAACTTACATACATACACAAACAATACAGGCCAGGCTGCCTGCCGATTCACCATTGATGGTGCTCAGTGTGAAAATGACAACAATTGGCAACATTAGAATCAATTAAAATCAGTACACTGGACAGCACAAATAGGGACGTTGACACCATATAAGGTATGGATGGACAGGGTTGGACGAGGGGAGGACATTCACCTCAGGGAGATTTTGCCAAGCCCAAAGATAAATTTTCCATTCTAGTCCTGCTATGTACAATACCGCCGAATTCGGTGCCATTCAGAGCGCACCGCCAAGACCGTTTCGACAGATTCACCGGCCACACGATCTTCCAAGGATCTCATCGTATATCCGGCCTGATGAGTTCCACCTGAACAAAGCAGGTTCTCCTCTCCCTGCTCTCCCCCAAATTTTGTCAAAAATATTGAAAGACCAGTTCACTAATACCATTTTTTGTTGAAAGTGAACAAATCTCAATCTATTAGACAAAGACAGGCATTCAAAGACAAAATTCCTCAACTCCCAGAATTTCCAATCCACTGGTTGTGTTCGAGCAGGATGTTCTATGTCTTCCTGAGGGCCGTCTCCCAGTGGGACATGCCCGTAAAATGTACCAAGACAGGCATTGAACCAAATGCCATCTGAATCCTCTTGATGTGGACATGCAACAGGTCTATTTTGAGGTCTAGAAAATGCCATTTCTGATTGGGGTAATTTGCTGTGTTGGTCTGTAAACACTCAGATCATTTCTTGTTGAATTTGGGGCACTTCGGGGTCACTTCCTGTTGGTATGGGGTCCTTCCTTTCTCATTTGTTTGATGCATTTGAAGGATTTTTTTAAGTAAAAAAAATCCGCCAATCAAGATTTTTTCAATGTGGGCCAAAAAATTAAAATCATTTAATTATAATAACTTTTTTGACGGTTAACAAAAAATGTTTCTCCAGAAGCATTGGGGAGCCAGTAAGTATAGTTTTTTTTTCCATTTAAAAAATTAAAAAGGTTACAAAGCAATGTTTCAACGGAAGAAAGAGGAAGGACAAAATATTTTATAGGTTTGAAGATCTTAAAGTATGAATTGGGTTGATTTAATGCATGCGGATATCAGATTTACCTCCTTTGTCTCGCAATAGTATTCTTTGTTGCATCAAACTCTGCCTGTTTAGCCTGTCGCACTTGCTGAGCCTCCTCAAGAGATTTGGAATAACGGGCTGCTCTTTCAGCTCGATCCTGCAGAAGAGGGATGAAAAAATTTAATTACATATAGACAGTATTTTGTCAGTCACCGGTTGTGCAAGTGTTACAGAAATTGTGTTTATGGTGCGAACTAAGTCCTACTGTTATGTTTTAATGTTTGAATTACAAACTTAAGTTACACTTGCCCCAGTGAAAATCTTGCCTTTGTTTTGGTTCCGATGCCATTCACTAGGGAAGCTAGCCTGCATGCTAACCATCTAACACCGGTATATTTTACTAGTTTAGCTAAAAAATTAAAAAATAAATTAAAATTATAAAAACTCACAGGCCACACATCATTTGTCTCTTGGTCAAAGCGGTCTTGAGGAAAACGTTCATATTTAAACAACAGAATAGACTACTTACCGTATGAATTCTCATCCTTCTGTGTCTAATTGACTTAAGTGCACCGCTCGATTGGAAAAAAATAGATACTTATATTGACAGGGTTCATGTTGTTCTAATTTCCTACACAACACATTAACCATTTTATGATAAAACTTTCATTTATTGAAAAAAGGAACGACCCTGCTGGCAGTCACAGAAATATCAGTAAACGAAAGAAGACGAGTATGCGACGAGCCGTTCCTTTCATTTTTTTTGTGTGTGTGAAGAAATGCAGAGGCAAAGATTACCATAGCAATTTGTTGTTTGACTCTCTCCCTGGCAGCGTGGTCCTCCACCCTTTCTTGCTTCCTCTCTTCCAGCAGTCGCTTTGTCTTCTCTTCCCTCCTACAGTCAAGTATGTCCTTTGCCAACTTTGGCTTTTTGATCTGATTCTGATCCTGTGTAGGTAACAATATAACAAAGACATAGTGGACCTTAGACATTATGGAATGTTATGCATTGGGGCTTTTTTGCTATCCTGGGATAGGCTGTCTTAAATCCGTGCAGTGTAAAAATAAATCTCAAGACTGCTCAAGAGAGAAATGATAAACAGTGTCACAAAATTACACAAATCCTAGGTATTCTCAAAATTTTGAACTGGTCAAATTATGCAGTTCAAAACGCCAGAAAATGGCTATGAACAAAATATTAGACGATTATGAAGTAGACTACTATGGGCCCTAATCTAATATCTTGTTGAACATTTCTGGAAGGAGTTAAAATTTGCCATTTGGAATAGGGATCTTTCAAACCTGAGACAATTGGAACAGTTATCGCAAATTAGGAGTGGATAAAATTACAGTGTGTGCAACATTGTTCGACAACTACAGGAAGAATCTTTTATATTTCAAATAGTTTGCTATTGAACAAACATGCTTTGCGCTACTACACAAATAACTTTAAAAGTAACAAACGGAACCCTGTGATTGGCCGGCAACCAGTTCCGGGTGTACCCTGACTTAGATCCACAGTTAGGTGGGAAAGGCTACAGCAGTGGTCCTTAATCTCTTTCTCATTGGTCAACGGTCACAGTATCCATACCTGTCAACCTCGGCCGATTGCTCCCCTTATTAATGATTGCAATTCCCCTTATTAAGCGATAAAAAAAAACGTAAACTCACACAAGGCAGGCACACTTAAGTCTAAAAAAAAATCCATAGTGGACGGCGTGCCTAATCAGCACTGCACGAAATTCAAGATTCTCTAGATGTCGTTGTATGACGCTGACAACTACTCAGTCTGTGTACATTGCTCAGTATATTTGTATATAGTGAAAAGGTGGACATGTGAAAGGGGAATGCATGTCCACATATCACGACAATATTAGCAGTCGACGATGACGTTTTTGTTTGCTACCAGTGACCGAGACGATCCGGATTAGAGCTGAAATGGGTAAAACGAGATCATTTTTACAAAATAAGTACTTTAAAAAAAATCCCGTACAAAAGTTGATATACGGCGTACACAGTTTGAAATGATCAAAAAACGTATAAAATACAGGGAAAACGTATAAGTTGACAGGTATGAGGTATCGCACATTTCCCGCAGTTTTCCAGGGAAAATCTGTCAGGTCAAAATAATCTACCTCTTGGCAATTCTTTAAAGTGTTTCATAACACAACAGAGGTTAATGGGACATCTACCAATTGTTAATTATCTGATATTACTTGCAGGATCTTAAGGTTAAAAACGCCTGCACATGCATACCATTGTGTGCAACTCTGTGGTGTACACTGCATACTTTTTTATACATATCCAAAGAACCCAAGTTTTTCTTTACCTCCTCTTCCAATGTCACCTTTTGCTGATGTATGCCATCCATGTTCATGTTAAATCTATAAAAATAAATACAATCAAAATTATTTTGATTCTGAAAGCAATTGAAAGCCAGTTTTTTTGTACGTGTGCCTTTACCCTTCTGTAGTGTTTTCTTCACCCAAAGATAAACTTGTGGGATCTGATCCACTTGCTGAAGTAGACATAGTTGATTGGCCAACCATAGCTTCTACAATCAAAAGCATGCAGCAGGAAATTAAGAAATTTTAAAATGTAAAAATAAACATCTGTATCATTTTACCATTTTTTTATAATGAATGTAGGTCACTAAGGTAAACCTGGTGTCATTGTTGTATTTGCCTAATTTTTCAACCATTTTAAAAAGAACCCTTTGATGGCAGCCATCTTTCAAAATTAATTTTAATTATTTTTTCAGGACAACTGAATACTGTTTGATACAAAAAGTACACATAAAGTGGAGCTTAAACAAGATTATTCGGCAAACTACGAATTCATTAAAGAGAGTTCTCACAATTAGAACTAAGTGCCGAAGAATGCAAGGCAGCCCGGTTGCCGAATAGTTAGCGCGTCGGCCTCACAGTTCAGAGATCGAGGGTTCAATCCTAGGTCGGTCATCACTGTGTAGAGTTTGAATGTTTTCCCTCTCTTGGCTTGCGTGGGTTTCTACTGGTACTCTGGTTTCCTCCCACATTTCAAAAAGATGCAGGCTGAACACTCTAAATTGCCCCTAGATATAAGTGTGAGTGTGAATGGTTGTCTGTCTCCTTGTGCCCAACAATTGGGTGGCCTCCGATTCGGGGTGGCCCCGCCTGGTGCCTGTAGGTAGCTGGGATAGGCTCCAGCACCCAGCCAAAACCCTTGTGAGGACACAGCACTCTAGTTCCCAGTTAATCTAGGACATTTTAAACCCACGAATGACATGTTTAACAGAAACAGTGTCAAAATTAAACTTCACAACTTGGTGTCGTAACCTTCTGACTACCATTAAAACAACCTGCATAGCTGCAGATGTTCTGCAGATTCTAAATATGTATCTCCATGCAGGTGAGTTTGCAGTCTTTGAAAACATCTTCTTAAAAAAATGATTGCGCTGAATACAATGAACGTAAAGCAAGTGTGTACGCAAGCAGTGGTCTTCCTTTCTAGAATTTGCAGAACGCAGTCCACACAAGGCTTCCAAGTATAAATTATTTCAAAAAGACAGTTTTCAAAAAATAATTTAAAAAACAACAGCGAAAATAAACTTGAAAACCAGTCAGGGCTTTATGTATTTTTAAGGTGAATGCAATACGCTTCCGTAAGTATCAGTTGCAGGCCCAGCCAAACTACGAAAGAAGTGCGACTCAGTAGTCTTCAGTAACTGGATATGGTATGGTAGATTAGTTGCCATTGTGAGTTTGTATTGGTTAAATCCATATGAGTATATACCAGAAAAATATTCAAATACATTTCGAGATGGCGTTACCTTCTGTCGCCTCTCTAAGTTCCAAGTCCTCCACTGTGGCGGGCCTCCTGAACTCATCTGTGGGCATTGCAGGAGCCGAGAGCGCATTCATGGTAGGTTGGTTTGGGCTGATCGTCATAGTGGCAGTAGTCTCTTGTGACACCATACTAGTGCCATTTTTTTCTGCATGCATCTGAGGAAGCCCATAAAGATTTAGCAACAGCAATTTCCAGATTGCCAAAGAAAATCAAGTGGCATTCATACCAAAATCACTGAGATGCTGAAAATGCCACTTGTGTCTGTATCATACATATCGTATTGGCCTGAATATAAGACGTTTTTTTGCATTGAAATGAGACTGTAAAGTGTTGGTCGTCTTACATTCGGGGTCTAGATATTATACTCATTCACAACGCTAGATTGTGCCTGATATCTTTAAAGCAAATGCTGATCACTTTGATGGTTAATGCAGTTATTGCAATTTCGTTGTTTTATCACAGTAGATTGGTTGATTTACATTTCAGAAACCAGAAGCCATTCATTTACAAATGTGATTGCACTTTAGTTTACATATTTAAATGTTCAGATAGATGTGATAGACCGTTTTTACATGCTTCTTCTATCGAATATATTGTTATAATCATTTGCTACAGATGTCCTGGGATCCTTCTTCATTTCTCGGGTTCAACTTTTGCAGCTTCACTGTGGATTTTTTCTGAGGTATATATAAAAAAAAAAGTCTAAATGTCTACGTTGAAACGCGCAATCAGAAGACAAATGAAAAATGCCGGAAGTCAGGGCACTGCTTTATCTCTCAGCACCCGAAGAAAGTGTATCCAATAGAGGGAGTATGGGTGCGCCAAATATCAAAGATACAGTGCCTAGATGCATT
The DNA here is from genome assembly GCF_051989625.1 of Stigmatopora argus. Taxonomy (NCBI): domain Eukaryota; kingdom Metazoa; phylum Chordata; class Actinopteri; order Syngnathiformes; family Syngnathidae; genus Stigmatopora; species Stigmatopora argus. The sequence continues at coordinate 4,358,892 of NC_135399.1, forward strand.
ACGTCTTGCCATTTGCTGTTTTGTTACGAGTGAATTTTGCATCGTGCACATCACCTGTGGAAAAATACTTTTTTTTGAGTCGTCATTGAAAATGCCTCCTAAATATTGACGTTCCTTAATATGCTAAAGGCGTAGCATGCCTTTGCGGCATAAACGGCGTTCATTTGTAAATAATTCAGCTGCTAGGAATCTTGTTAACAGGGTCCACCGTGCGGTTAAAATTAACACAAGTGAAAGTGAATGCACTTCCCCTCTGGAGATGCATGCGTATTGTGGCGATCTGTATTCTGGGAATAAATAAAAATAAATTCTCGTGAAGTGAAGAGGTCCGCGATGTAGCGGCTGCTCTTTCCGCCCAGGTTGCCGTACTGCACGTTTCGCTTGACCATCGGCGCGCATGTGCCGTTGTGCGGAACAGCAAATTCTCGATTGGATGAAGACACCCCAACGCCGAAAAATAAAAAAAATGAACCAGCATTATGATGAATTTACGCCGTGGGGCCACTCAGAAAGAAACTGATTAGAACATTGACGGATGACGCAGCCATTGAATTTGGCAATCGTCTTGACAATGTCAAGAAAACAACAACAGCAATATTTGAACAAAAAAGATGCCTCTCAAATGTGACGATGAGGACTTGGTCGGAAGCTCCAATAAGATGTTTTTTTATTATTTAAATCAGGCTGAGAGGAACTATTTTCACTGTGAGTGCAGCACTTAAAGTATTTACATTTTTTATTTATTAATTATATTTAGATGTTAGTCCTGGGTTCAAATCCACGTCACGTCCACCTGTGTGGTGTTTGCATGTTCTCCCCTGCGTGGGTTTCCTCCAGGTACTCCGGTTTCCTCCCACATTTCAAAAACATGCATGGTAGGCTGATTGGACACTCTAAATTGGGTGAGTGTGAATGGTTGTCCGTCTCCTTGTGCCCTGCTATCGGCTGGCCACCGATTCAGGGTGTCCCCCGCCTCTGGCCCAGGGTTAGCTGGGATAGGCTCCAGCACCCCCTGGTACTCTGAGGATAAACCGGTTCAGAAAATGAGATAAGATGTGATTTAAATGTTAATAAATTAGTCTTTTCATATGCCTGTAACTGTGATTTAATAAATACACTTCTTGATGATTGTACTTGTATATTTGTATTTTTGTATAAGCACGTAAACGTAGTATGGTATTTAGTAATAAATAGGGGTGATCCTACTTTGCAGTTTTTCGATTATCGTGGCCATGTCTTGTCTACATTAGCCACGAAAAAGGAGGGATCAGTGTACTTTAATTATTTTCTGTATAAAAATTGAATTTGGTGTTTAAACAGTCTTCGAACTCGAGTCTTGAAAAAGAGGGGGTCGTCTTATAGTCGGGGCAATACTGTAGTGTGGCAACTTCTTTGCTTCAGCCCTATGAGTTTAACCATATTAAACCTCCATATCATAAAGGAAAGAAAACAGCTATTTCTGTTAATTGGGGGCTGGGGTTCTCCTTACTGATGAGGTGACAACATGGCAATCTTATAATCATCCCGCACGCAGAGACTGGCTCTCAAGGATGTGAATTTCTGTCAAGTATGCTTGATTTCACAAACTTCCTGTTCGGTATGTACTTCTTTTTCCTCAGATTGAGTATTTCCTATTTTTTTTCATCTGCATTCAACAAAGACAGTATTACCTTTTGTACTTTTTCAATTCTAAGTCGCAGTTCTGTAGCAGATACACTTCCAGCAATGACCTCCAAAGGAATACCATTTTCCCCGATAAAAAAACTTGAGGGAACGCAGACCACTGGATCTTCATTCACAGGTTGTCAAAGAATATGTTTAGAGGACAATACATTTTCTATTACTGCAGACATATTGCATTTCTATTTCTTATACCCTTTAAATTGTAAATAGTACAATGCTTCTGTGCAGACTATATGAGAAACAAATGATCAATGTCAAAAGGATACAGATCTGTGAGAACTGCAAACACGCGTCACTGCAAGGCAAATGCAGATAAGTGAAAAACATTTCATGACAAAAGATATATAGTTGAGCTGGGCGATAAAACAATAACGATAATTATCCTGAAATATTTTTTGTCAATAATAATACTAAAAAGTTTCGATAAAAATTCGATAATTTTAAACTGCAATTACACCACCCGACCACCACAGAGAATGGCTGACTCTGTTGCTAGATGAACGCTAGTTTCAGACGAACACTCTGGTGAAGAAGAGGAAACGTGTTTTTAGGTTAGCAATAGAGGCTACCACAGAGCATGAACGCAAAAGGACAATGACACGGCCAAAATGAGCGATTATGAGATGCAGGACAACACAGATCTGATGCACTAAAAGATCCAACTGAATTCTCCCTAGCTACTTTTTTTGTTTGATGCCTCGTAAATACCTGTGCAAAGAGCAGCCTGATTGAAAATGTCCTTAACCCACTGTCCTCATTTGAAGACAACCTGTAATATTTTTCTTACTTGATATGAAGGTGTTTCCCCATTCTATGTACCGTATTTTCACGACTATAAGGCGCACTTAAAAGTCTTACATTTTCTCCAAAATAAACAGGGCGCCTTATAATCCAGTGCACTTTATATATGGACCAATACTAAAATTGTTATCACGATAAAATAAATCAGACGATAGGGTACACCATCCTCTACAGCTCTCACAACTACGGCAAGCAGCCCCCGACTCTACTATTTTCCCCTTAGAAAAAGTACTGCGCAGTGACTGCTGGGATATATAGTTCTTTTGTCAATACACCCAGTATGACAGCGAGCACACTAATTTGGTGCTCGCCGTCATTCCGGCAGGATTTACAAAAGAACTCCTGCTGCTAGATGTTGGCGTCAACAGAGCATTCAAAGCTAGACTGCAAACTATATTTATATTTATATTTATATTTATATTTATATTTATATATATATATATATATATATATATATATATATTTTATATGGATAAATATTGTAGCACATTAATTCTATGTTCGTCGTCACTCCCAGTGGAAGTTTGAACTGCGGGCCGAGCTTTCAGGAAGGCAGAAATTACTGACTCGATTAATGACGACTTTGGTGAGATGCCCACCTTTCAACATGAGTTATTATGCTATTGCTGTGTCCCGAAAATACTAATACTTTAACCTTGGAGAAAATTAAAAAAAACTGTTGTTTATTCATGTTGGGAGTGAATGGAGCTGTCAGAAAGCTGATTTGTAATCTATTAATAAAGTTTGGCTCACTGTTTTGTTGACATTCCCTTTAGCGCAGCACCATCTAGTGGGTGCGCCTTTAAATGTGATGCGTCTTGTGTGTGTCAAATACAGAAATAGCACTCGTTACTGACACTGCGCTTTTAAATGCGATGCGCCATATAGTCGTGAAAATACGGTAAATGAAAAGGTTGCAAAAAATGAAAAACTTTATCTTGGGTAAAATGGGTTAAGTTCATCCCAACTTTTTTATTTTTTATTTTATGTAAATTGCCATATGCGAGGTAAATTTACACTGTTTCTTTTGGTGAGGCTGAAAATAGTCTGCTTGCCAACGGTGATGTCTTCAGTTGATCATTTTATTTATTTCATATTGCACAGCAACATTTGCTTTGAAGGCAGATTTATAAAAATATTTTTTTCAATATCAATATCAAAATTTCTGCAGGTTTTATTCTTTACTTTTCATTTTGGAAACTCAAGAGAGCCATGACATTATGTTCTTCACAAGTGTATGTAAACCTTTGACCACAACTGTATGTGTCATCATTTACTTTCAACCTACACATGACTAAAGATGGAAATTAGCCCTTGGCTACAATATTACATATTTACATAAATAAGTTCATTAACATGAATATTAATATGTTCATTAATATGTGCTCTCCCTAATTAAATAAATCAAACTCAAACTTTCATAATTGAATAAGGAGGAAAGTTATTTATTCACAGAAATGTGAAGTTTCAAATTTGAAAGAAAAAAGTTGTCGTGATAATTATTGATAGACTAATATTTGTTTTATCATTATAACAATTTTTGTCATATCGCCCAGATCTAATATATAGTTTCAATTAGTACAGCAAACAATGATAATTTCAATAATGGATTTGTTTATCTTCAAGCCAACAAACAAACTATATGGAAGCAACACCTGCATGTATTATATCATAATATTGTTTGTTAAGAAATCATGGGATAATATAGTTACAAATGAGTGCATATCTATATTTATGTATCTATGTACAAATGTAGCATTCATAAGTAGAGGTACCACTGTAATTATATTCATGGAAATGTCGAAAATACCTCTTGGCGTCAACTTTAATTGCCACACAACTTTTTTGAGCCATCTCCAGGACAATGTCATCTTCCCAGCTGGACATTAGGTTTGTTGACTGCTCATCTTCACCTTTGAACAGGAAAATGCAGATTAACTGACGTCTTGTATAAAAAGTATAATTTTCCAACCATGTTGAAGAGTTGAGAATGGACACTTCTTGGTTATCGAAGATGTTTCAACTGGCTGAGAGTAGCCAAAGCACTTATGCAACCTTTGGCCTTTTTTGGAGCATTAAAATTAAATTCCAGATGAAGCACTGTAGTTTCAGCTTTTGTCGAAGCTGAAATTTCTATTACAAAACCCAGCATTGTTGAAGAACGTGTCCACCCGGCCGAGCTCTTTATGTTGGATACAAAAGATGAGGACTTCGACAGATTTGTAGATGTTTGAATGCTTTAAATTCTATTATCGCAAATACATATTACGTCAATAAAACAAAATCAAACTAAGTTTTGCTCATGTTGCCTTTTTAAAAACATACACTAGGGTGCATGCTAACGTATGTGTCATGCTAGCACGACCATGGCAGCGCATCCTTTGAACCGAAGCGCCTTTTCTGTGGGTAAAAAACTGAAATTGCACCTGCAACTGAGACAGCGCCCTTTCAGTCGGTGCGCCCTGTGTGTGTGAAATACGGCATGCAAAAAAATAGAAAGTACATTCTAAATGAATGAATATCATATTGGCAATCTGGCAAAAATAAAACCCTTTTAATTTTCATATTGTCTGATCTCAATTCTTAGTTTTTTTACTTGGGTGAATGAATACATAAGAAAATATTAAGTACCGTATTTTCACACGTCTCACTTAAAAGTATAGAATTTTCTCTAAAATGGGGAACTCGCCCACTTGGCCGAACTCTTTATGTCGTATACAGAAGATGAGACTTTGCCAGATTTGTAAATGTTTGAGTGCTTTGACATATATTATCACGAATACACATTACATAAATAAAACAAAATCAAACTAAATTTTGCGCTTCTCTGGAGATGCAAGCATGTTGTGGCATGATGCTAAAGTCAGAAGGATATGCGTGAAAGAGCCGCCTCGTGGTGCAAATAAATAAAAATAAATTCTCGTGAGGTGAAGAGGTGGTAGCGGCTGGATGAAATGAACCAGCATTATGATGAATTTACACCGTAGATACGGCCGTGAAGCAACAAGTTTATTTTGGAAGCGGATGCCTTCCTGGACATTTTTATTCAAAGATTAACTGAACCTGCGACTCATCATCATCATGTTTCCATCCCACGCTTAATTAGGTGAGTACAGTAATATGGAGCTGCCAACCTCTGTCGACCCCATTTCAAGAGTACCATTGTCCCATTTCCGTAGTTTATCCGGAGTTTATCGGGAGTGAATGCGATTCACGCAAAATCCATATGCACTGAAGTCGCACAAGACGATCATTCGTCAGAACTTGTAACTCGAATGATTCACAATGCACTCATGTTACCGAATTCTTCCGGTTTACAGTGCAGTTCAATCAAGATGGCAGAAGCCGTAGCGATGGTGTAAATTTTGAGGCATTTAAATTGGAAATTTGGTACTTTTCCAAAATGATTGCTTAAAAAAAAATAAGTGACATTTTTTTGGGATATCCGGAGTTTAGGGAGGTTTTCCGGAATCCTGGAGTTTGCCTTGCATTTCTGGGTAAACTCCATAAATTCCGGAGTAGTTGGCAGCTCTGGTAATGCCTCGAATATCGCAGACATTGGACCCATGGCCACAAGATGACAAATATTTGGATTAAAACTCCCATTTACCTGTTTTTGGGGATTCATATCAAGTGGGGAGGAACTATTTTCACTGGAAGTACAGTATTTAAAGTGTTTACATTTTTATATATACAGTGGTACCTCGACATACGAGTGCCCCGACATACGAGCAATTTGAGATAAGAGTAAAATTTTGAGCAAATATTTATCCTGAGATACGAGACAAATTTTGATATATGAGCAGACAGCTGACGCGAGAGGCTGCTCATAAGAACATCATGGGCACTGTCTCTCTCCCTGCAACTCCCTCGTGTAATGTCTCTGTGGTCGCAACTCCCTCGTGTAATGTCTCTGTGGTCGCAACTCCCTCGTGTAATGTCTCTGTGGTCGCAACTCCCTCGTGTAATGTCTCTGCGAGCACTGGCGTTGCATTTTTTCAGTGTTTTTTTCCCGTTAGTCAGTGCGAATGGCGTATATTCTACTTCTCGTTGGCAATTGCTCGTGTGTTATCCTATTGTGAGGACATTTGTGTGGATCGTTTTGGGAATATTTTGAAGGGAATACAAAAGCAAACAATCGATAGGTTGCATGTGAAATTCAGGGTGGAGGCGGGGCAAATAGAGCCAACCCGGCCGGGAGAAGAAAGGTATCAACATTTCAAACAAAATTAGAATTAAGCTTAGTGTAAGGTTAGATTAAACTTATTTTTGAGTGTGTCTGCATCGTAATCCAAGTTCATTTAAATTTGTTTATGTTATGTTACGAGCGCGTTGCCGTGCAGTCAGGGTGGAGGCGGGGCAAATAGAGCCAACCCGGCGGGAGAAGAAAGGTATCAAAATATAAAACAAAATTAGAATTAAGTTTAGTGTAAGGTTAAATTAAACTTATTTTTGAGTGTGTCTGCATCGTAATCCAAGTTCATTTAAATTTGTTTATGTTATGTTACGAGCGCGTTGCCATGCAAAAAGCCCCCCCTCTCCCTGTCCGTCTCTCTCCCCCCTGCGAAATCCGTCTAATTTTAGTACTATTAAACACATTTTAGTACGATTAAACCACTAGTTATTTGTTACTTTGTTAATAGATGGCGAATTAGAACAAATAAAAATGTTTTTCCAATTCAATATCCTGTTTTGGGTGTTTTTTCAGAGGGTTGGAACTAATTCATTTGTTATTAGTTCATTTCTATGGGAAACGTTCGTTTGAGTTACGAGAATATTGACATAATAGCTCAGTCCCAGAACGTATTAAACTCGTATCTCGAGGTACCACTGTACATTATATTTAGATATGAATACATTACAGTCTTTTGACATGCTTATAGTTGTAATATTTAATGTATTGGCATGATTTTTCATTTATCGCAGCCATGTTTGCTCTACATTAACTGCGATATTTGAGGGGTTAGTGTACAGTCTGAAATTCCCTTATTTTACCAGATTTCATCTGTTCTGATGATACATGATTTGAATTGTTGCTGTTTAGTCTGCCCATTATGGACAGTAAGTTTTCAAAACATTTCAAGCCTATAAAGTGACCAAATCAAAGCATGATTTTTGTTGTCTTTCATTTTTGATAGGCAGTGGCTCCTTAGCCGGTAACCGGTCAAATAGTCCCAGTGGCTCCTTAGCCGGTAACCGGTCAAATAGTCCCAGTGGCTCCTTAGCCGGTAACCGGTCAAATAGTCCCAGGGGCTATTTAGCCGGTACCCTATTATTTAACATTGAGTGAATAGGGGATTTTCTAAACCATTCAACCAATCTTATTGAAATTTGATGTGTTATTGCCAATTGATAGATTTTAACATTAGGTGAATAGGGATTTAATGACTATTATTCAGGCAGTGGCTCCGTAGCCGTAGTTTCTCACTATTTGCCCCACACAGAATTCTTACCGGCTAAATAGCTGGGGCCATATAGGCTATTTGACCGGTTACCGGCTAAATAGCCCCTGGGACTATTTGACCGGTTACCGGCTAAGGAGCCACTACCTTTTTAATAACCTGCATTAACCCAGGCCTTTTGACATAGAAATGTCATATAGTGCTAATAACACATTACCATTTGATCAGTTAGATGACAGCAATTTAGTAATATAACATTGGTTATAAGATGTAAATTATTATCCATTCCATTTTATTTTGAAACTAAATGCAATAGTGTAATGTAATCCATTATGAACTTAGTGTTGAATATTTTTACACATTCCATTGCTGATTTAACACTGAATTCCTGAGTTAAATTCAACCCTCTAAGGGTTTAAATATCACATTGTTCTTACTGTGCATACATATAGGTATGATTTTCATTTTGGATTCAAAGAAAATGACGCTCGTAACTTACGAGTCGTAAGGTTCAAGTTTATTTTGGCAACCAGGCCTTGTAACATTTTACCGTAATGTCTGATGAACATTTTGTGTAGCCGTTTATCTAAATATTCTAAGCTGAGGCTAACCCGACGACAGTTAGCTGCTGTCAATTATATTTTAATATCTTGTTAATGTCAAGAACATAGTCCTTAAGTGTAAGTTAACACTTCTTCAAAAGATAGGGACGCCAAATCCCTAAACATTTTGTACTTGTGTCAGGCAGGATATAAACAGCGGCAGGTGTAAATGGAGTAACATACCTACAATGACGATGACGAAGACAAAACCCCTCTGTTTGGCCAAATTAATGGCGTCCGGTATGGACCCATTAAACCAAATCATTTTGTAGGTTTGGAATAACTAGTGTGTGTCACTAGGATTACTCGTCACTAACACATACACGCACTTCCGCTTCCGATCCCATAAAAAAAAACAATGCGTTCTTCCCCGTGTCACCAAGCAGTACTCCATTGGTAGACATAATATATATTAAACTAGATGCCATATGGCGGCTCTCTGCCAAACGGGCCAATAATCAACATTTTTCGGCCAGTTTGAGTTGGTTGGTGCTCCTAATAATTATAACAATAGTATAGTCAAAGCATGTACACAAAACCAAAAACTATCCCCCTTTTTTTCATCAAGATTTCAACTACTCCGTACAAATTAAAAAAAATATTGCAGTCACACCCCGAAATGAAATGTATTTTTAACATTCTTTGACAAGATTCTATTATAAAATTAGCGTGTTAAAATCACCGATATGGGGCCTTTAAGATGGCCAAGAAGTGATGATATCTGTCCCATACTCGTGGCTAGCGCACAGTAAATCTAGCTATATACATATGATATTTAGACTGTGGAAGAGGAGGAGGGTGAACCGCAACGTCAACGACATCAACATGGCGGCGGTCCCTGATGTGAGTCAAAATACGACACAAACAATTTAACAAAAATAGCGTAAAATTAGATGTCACTGTCGTTCAATCAAAAAACGCTACATCATATTTTTAAATATTTTTTTTCTATTTCAGTCCGATTCAGAAGTGTTCGAAATTACAGATTTCACCACTGCGTCTGAATGGGAAAGGTATAGTAGTGACTATGCTGGTTTAATTGGACTGTGTTGGTGTTGTTGTTAAGAATCTCTTAGAAAGTCACAACATTTTTTTATTCCTGTCATTCTGGTTGTAAAATATAAGTTATGTGTAAATGACTCTATAAATATTTTTTGATTTACACCCCTAACAGCATGTAAACAAACCACCAACCCCTCCAACGGTGTATTTGTCGATTAGTTTATTAAGTACAACCATGTTTCATACATAAATCGCACCAGAATATAAAATCTGTTTTTGAGAAAAATAAAGTTATCCACATATTGTAACACAGACTCTATTTTTCTCTACTTGAAGATTTGTGTCCAGGGTTGAAGAGGTATTAAATGAGTGGAAGCTAATTGGGAACTCAACTAGGAAACGGTCCAAAGAAAGGGTAATTTCATTTCAAATGTTTACCGGACAACCTGTTTTCTTGTTTAACGGTGCATTTTCTGTTTGCACAGGGTGACTTTTCAAGTGGCACTTGGGAGGAGAAATCTCAGGAGATTAATTTTGTTGATTTTAAATTCTCTATAACTCACTATGCATTTGTACAGGAGCACGGGAGCAGTTCGAATGTTGAATTGGAGGAAAGTATGTGTCTCTTTTTTTTTAACATAACTCACAGTCAATTAACGCAAACTCGCATCAACTGTTGCCTTATGTATATAAAAGTCTCATTCATTTTTGTGGTTTTAGATTGCACTATGTATCTTATAACATTTGATAATACGTGGAAAAAAAGCATAAGAGCACTTTTTTTGCCTGTCCACAGCTAACTTCCCCATCGCAATGCAGGACCTTTTGTGCACTTATAATGATTTCCCCCCTCGAGCCCACTGCTTGGTCAGATGGTGAGTTTGTGAATCTGTTGTATTTGCCTTCTGCAAATTTTGCCATTTTATTACAGTAATACCTTGACATACGAAAGCCCCGACATGCGAGGAATTTGAGATACGAGTAACATTTCTAGCAAATATTTACCTTGAGATACGAGACAAATTTTGAGATATGAGCATTCGAGACAGCCAGGTGGCTAGGCCACTAGAGGTTGTTTATGATTTCAGCGTCTTTCTCGCCGCATCTCCCTCATGCAAAGATATCTACGAGCACTGGACGGAGCGTTGCATTTTTTCCGTGTTTTTTTTTTGCGTTCGTCAGTGCAGAATTAAGGGAAACACAATGGGTCCAAAGCAAGCCGGTGCAATGAAAGCTAGTGCGAAGAAAAGGCATGTGATGACAATCGATATTAAGCACGAAATATATTATTTCCAGATAATAGGGTACATTGGCTCGCCAATACGGATGGAGAAGTAGGAAGTTTGCCTCGAAAGCCGCGGTGGAATACACTAACCTCTTTGCCTTGGTTATTGCACAAGGTTTAAATTTAGTGTAACGTAAGATTCAAACTTTTTAAGTGTGTATGGATAGGAATCTAAGTTAAATTTAAAGTTTGTTACGTTATGAGTGCATCCATGAAGTCTCTCTCTCCCATCCGCGAACTCCCCGTTGTATTAAGTAATGCCTCATTTTAGCATTAAGCATCATAACCACTAGTTTGTTACTCTGTTAGTAGATGGTGAATTACAACCAATAAAATACGTTTTTCCATTGTAATATCCTGTTTTTTTGTGTTATAAATTAATTTGTATTTAGTTCATTTCTATGGGAAACGCTGATTTGAGATACGAGTAAATCGACATACGAGCTCAGTCTCAGAAAGCATTAAGCTCATATCTCAAGGTATGACTGTATTACAAAATACTGTATTTCATTGACCAAGGATCTGAGTGGGTCTGATTGACATGCAGAGTGGGCTTTTTAAACATCTTGTAATAAATCAATTGTATTTTGGATAGACTGGTTGTAATCAAAAACAATGTTTCCTCTAAGCTGCACGCGTGCGCAATTGCGCACTACTCCCGTGTTCTCCGCGCACAGCAAACATATGCAGCGTACAAAATAAAATCCAACCTGAATTGTAAAAAAAATACAACGTACATTATATTTATTTTCTTTCCATTTTGCAACGCAACTCAGAGTGGCAGCTTGTCACTCACTGACAAACGACCAGCAGATTTTCCATGACCCATCCTCTCACCAGAGCCACCAAACCGCGTATTCTAAAAGTTATACAGTCATTAATTGGATCCAGAACTTTTCTTGTAACTTGAAAATTTCGTAATTAGAGCAGTACTTTTTATATGTAAATTTTCTCATTCTTTCCACGGTCCTCACACAACTACAAACTAAACCCTTTAAAATTTGTCAGTGTCCCAATTTTGTATGAAAGATGTGAGGAAACGCATAAATGAGAGAAAATTATAATTAAATGATTTAATGTCTTAAAATGAATAACAAGCATATGAAAATGTGCCCTGCACCGCTGAAATAATTCCCTCCGTGGCCGTTATTATGGGAGACGTAATACCTGTGTTTGTCCGCCAGATGGCGGCAAGTGCCTGTTCTACCAGGGCCGAAAGCCGTCCACTTTGTATTACATTTTAGACTTTTAAGTGTGCCCTATGTGTGTGTGTGTTTGAAAATATCTGCCGCATTGCATTTGTATGGTTTTTAATCGCTTAATAAGGGGAATTGCAATCATTAATATGGGGAGCATTTAGCCGAGCTGGATAAGTATGTAAGAGAGAATCTTGAAACATGGATAGTGGTTGTTGTGAGACAGCCAATTGAATTGAATTGAATGCTTTTATTGTCATTATATGAGATAGAAAGAGAGCCATGAAATGAGAGCCCAGTAGAGGGTAGCGATGTTCTAAAGTGAGAATCAATGCATCCGCGACAATATTTTCAAAATAAAATAACGAAGAAGGAAATGCATTTACTTACGTAACCTGAAAATTTCGTACCTAGAGGCATTCGTAAGTAGAGGTACTACTGTATTGCATGTTTGGTCCTAAAATTGTAAAAATAAAGATAACCAAGTGATATTGTTTTTATTTCCAATAACAGGTATGGGATCCGAGAGTTTATCATCATATCTCCGGGAGCTAATGTTGAGGCTATCATCAGCGAGTCGAAATGTAATTTGCTTCTGAGTTCCATTTCAGTTTCTCTGGTTAACAGTGGCTGGTAAGAGATAGTTTACAGTCAGCAATTAGTTTCTCCACAGGTTTAACATGTAAAACCAAAATCATCGTTTTCAATGAAGTACATTTTTTATTTTTGTGTTTAATGATTGTGTAATTGATTTTTGTGTTTTTCTCTCCCACAATCAGCCAAGTGCCCATGTTTGTACAGATCCAGCAAAAGTGGAGACGACTTTATGCTGGCGAATGCCAGGGACATGGTGTCCACACTGATTTTGAAATGGTACACCTTCGCAAGGTGCCAAGTAAATACAACCACCTCTCTGGCCTTCTTGACATATTCAAATCAAAGACGGTAGGTGCCAGAATGGGCTGCTAAAAATATTCTATACTGATGGTTTCAAACGTTAGCTCATTCACTCCTAAGGCACATAGTTTTATGAATTTTGGAACACTGCATTTCACTGCAAGACTTCTTTCACTGTGGATTATGACACTTGGTTACCTGCTTCTTCTGATTTTCCCATGATTTCAAATGGGGAAGCACAATGTTTGGGATGTGGCCTTTAATAAATTCACAGTTGTGCCGCCATTAGCAACAGTACTTACTGTGTATATTTTTTGGCCTCAAAGAAAATATTTTTTTAAAGAAATTCTCTCGTTATCGTGGCATTTAACAAAGTTTTTAAAATTCAGTAATGTGACTGACCTTGCGATGGTTGAGGACAGGTTCAGTTAAGTTTGACTCAGACAGTGGGACAAACAATTAAATGTATATGTAAACATCTGACTTCAACTGTATAGCCTCTTTACAAACTATACTGTAAAAAAAAACTTAAATCTTGAAATAGAATGAAATTTTGTGACAAACAATTGATTTTTCCTTCTCTTAGGGATATACCATACACCCTTTACCTCCGATCAACATTGCTATCCGTTTTACATATATTCTTCAGGACTGGCAGCAGCACTCTTGGCCACTGCAGCCACCAGGTAGGTTTACATAGTACAGACAATAAGTATAAAGGTTCTTTTATTATTTTTATTAACTCTGTATACTATCTCACAAAAGTGAGACTTTTTGCACCGGTGAATCGTAATATAACATAAACAAATTTAAATGAACTTCGATTATGATGCAGACACACTCAAAAATAAGTTTAATCTAACCTTACACTAAACTTAATTCTAATTTTGTTTTACATTTTTATACCTTTCTTCCGGCCGGGTTGGCTCTGTTTGCCCCACCTCCAACCTGACTTTTAGTATCGATGGGCTGTTTGCTGTTGTATTCCCTTCAAAATATTCCGAAAATGATGCACACAAATGTCCTCACAATAAGATAACGCACGACCACTTGCCAACGTGGTGACTCAGCGGAGTCTAAGGACCTCATCTCCCTTGGCCGTCTCATTGCATCCGAAGAACACCATACCCACTGTGAATAATGGGTGTGAAGCATCCTGCTTTGGGGCTGTTTTTCTGCAAAGGGACTAGGACGACTGATCTGTGTAAAGGAAAGGATGAATGGGGCCATGTATCAAGAGAAAAGGAAAGGATGAATGGGGCCACGTATCAAGAGATTTTGAGTGAAAATCTCCTTCCATCAGCAAGGACATTGAAGCTGTGACGTGGCTGAGTCTTTCAGCATGACAATGATCCCAAACACACAGCCAGGTCAACAGAGGAGTGGCTTGTCCTGTAGGGGCCTAGCCAGTCTCCAGATCTCAACCCCATAGAAAATCTGTGGAGGGATGTGAAAGTCCGTGTTGCCCAATGACAGCCCCAAAAGATCACTGCTCTAGAGGAGATCTACATGGAGGAATATCTGTTGACATATTTAGTAGTGATCAACCAATCCGGTTTTGGAGTAAAATTTTTACAGTAAAAATATATACCAGAAACGTGACCAGCCCACTCTTCCGCAATTAACTGAAAGTCAAAATGTTGGGATATTGGAATGAGTAGTTCTGGCTTTCCTCTAGGTTGTTTAACACAGATAAAGTTGATCATCTTTTTGTGTTCTCGATCCCATCTGTAATGTATTATGTGAGCCCACAAAGTTTTAAGGACATGCTTCATTGAGTGGTAAAATGTCATTGGGTTTTAAACCAAGGCTCAATGTCTCTCATTAACTAATGGGGCCCTAGATGAAAGCGATAGAGTTCATATGTTTCTCTGACCAACTCCTGTGTGGATGTGCTTTTAAATGTGCCATTGGAATAAATTATTCAATCATTTGTAGATATATAATTTAACACTAACTTTGTTGGTTTTTGTTAGACTTCGACAACCTTCTTGGAGGTGAGGTGGGAGTGGAGGAATTTGGGAAGCTTCCATTTGGTGCATGTGAAGAAACAATCAGGTGAAATGATGTCATGTGTTTAACATCTGAAGAATTAGCAACATGTTCGTTTTGTTGGTGTTGAATACAACATTCTAAATTATGTAAATATAAATTTAAATAAAGTTTCACTCATGTCCTTCCTTATACCTTTCAAGTTCAGTAGAGGCTTAAGATGTCGGATGTTTCCAGACGTAAAATGTTGAAATGATGCTCAGAAATATTGTCAAAGCTAAGAAAACAACGATTATATCACCTGAAAAGGATAAGCTAGTCTCTGTAGAACATGATTTTTTTTAACAAACTTAACTTGAAATTGGTATTTGTTCCTTCTTGGTCACCATGGGGTGGTCGTTACTTGACATTGTTGAGAATCATATCTGCCTTCCTTACTTTTACTCCAGCTCAGAGGGAATGGTAAATTCATCATCATAGCTGTGATCGTATCTTTTATAATGATATTTATAAAAATATTATTTTTAATTCCAAGAATGCAACCAGACAAAAGCAGGAATTTTGGTGGAGAGACAGAACAGAAGTGTTAAGTAAAATGTCATTAAACACGCATGCTCCTTAATTTAAGTAGTGTTGCTATTTAATATGAAACCGCATTAGGCGGGGAGACATCCATAAACCAGAAGACGAGAAGAGAGGGCTAGGTCAGATGGGGGAACACAGTATCAGGACCAATCTTCTGTGATAATCAATGAAACCACTTCTTACGTGTCAGCTTTGTTATCTCTGATCTTGGCACCAACATTTGCACATGGGGAAGCATTTACCCACTCTAGTGTGTGATCTCATGTAGAAAATCTCAGTGCAGTGAATTTCATCCTGAATTCACCACGGTTACTAAAGTGGAGGCATGTTTACTTGTTCAAAGTCATTGTCTTCCACCTGCTCATGTCTGCCAATACTTTTCCATTTTTTTAGGTCACCCTATATTAGTGTTACTGAACTAATATTAGTCTAACAGTACAAATGAGTTGGCGGCCCAGCGCTGAGTGGTTAGCGCGTCGGCCTCACAGCTCTGGGCTCCTGGGTTCAAATCCAGGTCATGTCCCACCTGTGTTGAGTTTGCATGTTCTCCACTGCAAGATTTTGTACCAAAAAAATACAACATATCAACAAGGGTTGGCTCTAGAGGTGACTGTGTAGTTCCCTTCAAAAAGAGTGCATTCAGCCAAAGCTCCTTCTCTGTCCATGCCGCACATACCTGAACCTCTTCGCCAATCATATTAAAGCCTGGCTGTTAGACGAACAAAATTGCGATCACAACGCTGTCTAAACTGTGCTACGTGTGTGTGTCTAGTATGTGTCATCATCAAACTACACAAGGGACTATCTCATCTCTCTCATCTCATTTTCTGAACCGCTTTATCACTAGGGTTGGGGGGGTGCTGGAGCCGATCCCAGCTGACTTTGGGCCAGAGGCGGGGGACACCCTGAATTGGTGGCCAGGCAATTGCAGGGCACAAGGAGACAAACAACCATTCATGCTCACACTCATACCTAGGGGCAATTTAGAGTGTCCAACCGGCCTACCATGCATGTCTTTGGAATGTGGGAAGAAACCGAAGTAGGCCTGGGGAGAACATGTAAACTCCACACAGGTGGACTAACCTGGATTTGAACCCAGGTACCCCACTGTGAGGGTGACGCGCTAACCACTCAGCCGCCGAGCTTGCCACAAGGGACTAAAGATGGGAATTAGCCCTTGGCTATAATCTTACATATTTACACATATATATATATATATATATATATATATATATATATATATATATATATATATATATATATATATATATATATATATATATATATATATATATATATATATATATGTTCATTAACATGAATATAAATATGTTCATTAATATGTGCTATCCCTTATTAAATAAATCAAGCTCAAACATTTAGTCATAACCCTTACACAAAATGACTTCAGCCCTATTATGTTAAATCTCACTCATACTCTGTTTTCTTACATTGCCAAAAAATGGATTGTAAAGGGTTTTCTGTTTTTTGTAATAATTTTGAAAATATGAAAACGTCATAACATACAGTATTCTGTACATGACCTGTAAAAAAACACCATTGTCTTTTTCCCATGTAGTGAGCTTCATCTTTCTACCACTTGGCCTGAGTTGACGGAAGGCACAGTTTTGGACAATGATGTGTACAGGTAAGCAAGTTATTTAACCTTACCATAACTTTTTGTCCTTCTCGTTTCAGTGTTTCCCACCCATTATAACTGATCCATACAGTCCTATGTTTTACATAGTAGCAATAATAGCAATTCATGGACCCAAACATGAGAGAGAGAGATGCTTTCCTAGTACAATGTTAACACTAATCGTGTGAATGTGGTTAATAACACTTTTGCTTAATTGGCTAATACCTTCTAGGATGCATGTGAGGACACCTACTTCTCAGGCAGGTTCCCTTGTAAAGTAAGATAGATGATTCCAAAATTACATTGATGGAAAATGTAACCCAATTGTCAATATATCCAGTGGATGTTAGTGTTTCCCATGGTTTAACCAATGGATCCTAAAATTACTGCAGAAATAGTACGTAACTTGTGTTTAGCATTGGCAAAACAATGTATAAGAAACGTTTTTAAAAAAATATTTATTATTATTTTTAATTTATTTATTCTTAGAAACACTGCATTTTTAAGCCATTAGCAAACAGCACTAGGAGAATTTCTTTGGTTAAAGTTTTCAAAAATGCAAATATTTAAATTTTTAAAAGTCATTGTTATAATCATGATAATAGTTGTTTACATACATTGGTTTGATTTCACAGTGACCTTGACCCTCTCCATGCACCTCACTGGTCTCTACGTGTCAAGACAGTTGAACATCCTCAGTGTTTACTTGGTGAGACATTTAATTGTTTTGCTGTCTGTTTCCAAACAGCATTTGAGTGGACAAATTTGTCAAAACCTTAACATGTTTGCTATTTAACTAGAACGAAAAATGAAATTTGTGGTTTATTTGGAGACGCCGCCTTGACACATAGCGAGATGAGTTCAATTGGAGCAGTATTGTGGATATGCTCGACCACGCATGTCAGCAGACAGGTTTATGTGTGTGTCCTTTAAAGAGATGGTAAGTTGATCATGGAGTGACACTCTTGGTCAATATTTACCAAAACATCATAGTAAGAACACGTGAGTGACGTGGCTTCGCAGCGAGAAGAGTAGACATTCTAACACGGCAGATTTTCTATGTCTTGGTCGTGAGGCATCCTAGACGCCAGTCAGCAGACTTTAAATATATCCCGCCATATGAGGTCAGGCCAAAGCTATTTGAGGTTGCCGTAATTTAAGATATCTGAAGACTGACAATTTTGCATGCACAGTGTGTTTCTTCTACAAGATGTTTTGTGAATAAACCATTTGTAGTTGGGCAAGCTAAATTGAATGATTTTAATTTGCTGGAGAATGCCCAGCTCCAAGCATGGTTGTTTTTGTATCAACCTCTCACAATTCACTTTATGATTATCAGGTTGCGCTTCATACACAACAGAGATTATGCTTAGCCATTGTATGGGAAGTAGAGACTTGGTTACACCTTTGGTCTGGTCTATACCCTTCTGCTGCAGGTGATTTATTGAAGGATCTATTTAAGCTTCGAGGGAGAAAAGAGACAACACAAGAGATTCTCGGAAGAGCATCAACTGAGGAGGAGAATAAAGGTAAAGTTACCTAATTTATAGAAAAAGACAGCATCATTATTGTCCCAGCAGAAAAAAATAAATAATAATCAAAAACACACTAAATTATTTTTTCTGAAATGATGCATGTTCATACATGTGTACAATTGCTAAACTCTTTCACCAATAGATGTTGGCAAATTAACATTTACTATTTGTTGGTTATTTTCTGTTTTGCAGTAAGAAAACAACCATTATTAGATAAATTAATATAAAACTGTTTTTTCTGTATGTATCCATAATCGTTTTTTGTGTCTATATTATTTTTCTGAAAACCGGCCTGTGAATGAATTCATTACTTTTCCATGTCCCCCCTCTGATAATGACTTCCTTTTTGAATTCGTCCATGTGCAGGCAACATCCTATCGGAAATACCATGTGCGAGGATTTTTCTGCAAATTTTCCCTTCAAACACATTTGTACTCCCTATTAAAACCAGGAATATGGTGTTGAAAATTGTGAATCGGGACGGTTTATACGCGAATAATCGTAAAATTCAACGATTTTAAGGCAATTTTAAGGGTGCGGCTTATACGCGGAGGTGGCTTATATGCGAGAAAATACGGTAACTTTCCTTGGAACTCAAGTATTCTACTTGCAGCTTTTTATTGATAAACTCATGTGCTTAAATATCACCGATGCTCATTGATAGCTGTGAAGGTGCATATCACAATTTGACTGCAAAACATTTCTTTACAGATGCTGGTGATATCAGCTCTGCTTTATCGAAGCTGACAGAGCCCAATGCACCAGTGCCAATATCTAAACTCTCCGTTTCAAACATGGTGTATAATGCTCGAAGGCACATTCAACGGCATAGACTTACTGATGGTTGTCCGCTTGGTTCAGATATACTTAATTCTATTCTTCAGGTAAGTGTTTTTAATAAGTGACAAGTGAGTTTTCTGCAAAAGGTTTGGCAAATAAGCATTAGAAATGAGAAATTTGATCGAAGTAATGAGTCCTGCAACAGATCCGAATTCTTGCAGTGGTGGGAGCATGTCTGAGAAAGGCATACATATGGCCTTTGTTGGTGATGAACTCCCCCCTTTACAATTGTCATGAAGGCATAGCGTCATCATACAGTCCAAATTCAATGTTTTTACCAGCAGGTTTATTTTGATTGGGAATGTGAAACTGGGTTGTTTAGAATGGAACGGAATGGGAGATTGCTCTTTTAGGAAAAATATTTTCTACTGCATGGTTTTAGATCAATTCCTGTGGTTTATTTTTCTTCCCGGGAATTTGCCCCCCCCAGGTTCACACATGAATTTGTTTCACAGTGAAGCAGACTGGGCAAAAACACATTTCACTTTTTGTCTCACTGAGGTCAAATTTAGAATCAGACCTCTACTGTTTCAGTCCAGTCAGGATTGCCATAATTATTATTTTTTCAATGCCACTATAATTCATTCATTCATTCATCTTCCACACCGCACATCCTCGAAAGGCTTGCGGGGGTTGCTGGAGCCTAACCCAATTGACTTTCGGTGAAAGGCAGGCAACACCCTAGACTGGTCGCCAGTTAGTCGAAGGGCACACAGAGAGACAAATGACAATCCGCACTTACAATCATACCGCCAGCAGCGGGAATCGAGCCCGCCCTGCCCGCACTGGAGTCAGGCGAGTAAATCTCTACACCATGAGGCGGTTGCCACTATAATGAGAAGTAGAATTTTAGGAGCAAGTACTGTCAGAAGTATGTGGAATGTTACACAAAATGTTTGTCCCAATTCATACAAATAAAAAGAACTGCTACTCGATACTAAGAAAAAGTACGTACACACAAAGACCTTAAACATTATTTATTAAAATGTTCTCATTGTTTTTGCATTTAGTTTTCTTAATCCTGACTGACCTCAAACAGGAGAAGCCTTCAAACTAATTTCATCGGCACTGCATGATGTTGACTGCTACTGTACAGTGCAATGTGTATAAAGTATTTCTCAATTTTAAGGCCTTTTTGCTATGTTCAGTATCTTTTTCCTGATGCTGCTGTGGATAAAACATCAGAAAATAAAACTGCACAACAAAATACTGATGTAAAGCCGCCAAAAGATCAAAACTCTTACGTAAGTAAATATTCATTCATTCATTTTCTGAACCGCTTATCCTTACAAGGGCCACGGGGCATAAGTAAATGTTCAAATTTCTAATTTTTGAGTATAATCATGTGCATTCGATGTTTTATTTATGAAAAACATTATTAATCTATTTTTATATGAGAAATATAGATATTAAGGTTGGCAGGGAAGTGGTGAGTATTGGTAATAACAATAGGGCAGTCCCAGATGATTACTTTCTCCCAAATAATCTATTCACTATGTTTACCATTAGTTCAACAGTGAATTTTTTTCACTATTTAAATCTTATTGGGTTGACATTATTAATTCACGAAAAAAACAATTCTGAACACTTTAAATTCGTAAAAATAATAATAATAATTGAAATTGAAGGAACAGTAACATCTCTTTTAGGCAAGCATCACAACAATAATGCTGAAGACAATAACTAACACCAGCAGCAATGGAGTAGATATACAGACGTCACGTGTAACTGTTTATTGGTCATCACCATTCGACGGTATGTTGTGCTAGCCAACTAATTTACACCATCAACGATGTCGATTATTCAGGACGGTTCTAATACTTTGGTTCCAAACGACGCATCACTAACATTGCTAGCACACTCACCTTACCCAATAACATTCTTTCTGACGGATCTTCCCGAAGCGATTACTGTCTTCGCTCGAATTTCGCAGATAATGTTGCCGCAATAATCGAAAAAACGAAAAGTAGGGTCACCTCTATTATATCAACCATACTTGTTTTCACGTCTATACAATATCAATTTATTTAATAAGGGACATGACATGTTTTTCTTCTACTATATATTTTTTTACAACGCTATGACAATTTTACCAATTTCGTCATACGCAGCTGGGTATGATGACAATTGGGCTTTTGTCGACAAACAGACAAATAAATAATCAATTAATAATAACAATAAATAAATAATCAATGAATAATAAATAAATAGTCAACATGATTAGTAGTCAACATGATTAGTTGTCAACATGATTAATAGTCAACATGATTAGTAGTCAACAGGATTGGATTGGATTGGATTGGATAACTTTATTCATCCCGTATTCGGGAAATTTAGTTGTTCCAGTGGCAAGAGGGTGAGGATGCAGGAATAGGAAAGGCATTCCACATGATTAGTAGTCAACATGATTAGTAGTCAACATGAATAAGTACCGTATTTACTCACATTTAATCATTTTTATCTCAACTGTAAATCCTGGGCAAAATTAACAGAAGTATTTGTTTTGTCTTTTGCCTAGGACCTTTTTATTCAGCTGAAGTCTGCACCAGTTGAAAGTCTGACATATCGGCTGGCACTTTGCATGTGTCTCGTCAATTTCTACCATGGTGGGCTGCGGGCTGTTGCCTACCTTTGGCAGGAGTTTGTCCTAGAGTTGCGATACCGCTGGGAGAATAGTTATAAAATCTGTGGGTGGGTATCACACACGGGATCACCATTATTCTTAAATGATGACACTGTGCATGGCTAAAGCTAAAATTAGCGTTCGATTCCAAAATGGTGTTTTTTTCCCTTTTAAGTACCTACATCAAGATTTTTTCCCTACAGTTTCTGTTCCAATTAAACAAAAAACTGTTTATAAAGTAATTAGATGATTTCAATTGATTGGTGTTTTCTGCATCTTCAAATGAAGCCAAAAGTTTACATAATAATTTTTGTTTGTTTCATTTTCTGATAGACTTCGACTCACTTCTAACTTCTACCATCAGGAATGTGGTTTAGAGCTCTCAAATCAATGGCAAACCCTTTGAAAAACACATTTTGTCAGACTGCTTTCATCTTTTTGAACTCTATCTAGTAAGACAGGAGGGTTGACCCTGTGAAATTGAGTCATTTAAAGTTAGCAATTTATCTTTTTAGCTTTTTATTCCTTATTCACGGACTGATTTCCATTTTTAATTTTGTTGAACTTTTTACAATGACAAAGATTGAAACATAATTTAAACGGGCAATAAAGAGGCAACGTACAGTTGCCGCCGAAATCTCTGATATGTAAACATTTTATCCTTTGAGGACCCAAGGACGTTTATAGAAACAAGTGTGTTGTTTTTTTGTCAGTAATTCAAAGCCCCTACGACATCATGAGTGATGGAAATGATGGTCTGGGTCACCAAATGTGTTAGGGAGAAATTTATAATCATTGAGGTGGTAGGTTGTGTAATCAGTAGGAGCTCTACTGATCTAGAACATTTTACCACAACACCAAGATGCCACCACCCTGTTGTCAGCGTAAAAGCCTCAACATTTTAAACAGGATTCTACTTTTATTTAGCATTTTTCTCCCCAGTTACAATTAAAAAGGGTTGTCCAGTGTTTTTTATGTATTTTATTTTGTTTATGTATCCGCTATTGCAAATCAACCTCTCCAAATAGTGTTCTGTTCTATTTCAATACATGCAGATTACCGGAAGATGAACCTCCTGATCTTCGCTGTTGTCTTCTGCATCAGAAGTTTCAGGTAGTTATCACTTTCTCATAAGATACAAATTAAGGTAATTTCTCAAGGTAAAAGGTGTTTTTTTTCATCCCCAAAAATAATATGAAAATTAAGGTGGAGTGGTATTTATACTTGTAGAGGTCCAATCTCCTTAACAGTTCAAGAAAGAACGCCTCATTTACACATTTGAGAGATTCATGTAAATTCTGATGGCTTTTTCGCATCCGGTGTGTGGGTCCAGTTTTATCTAGGTCTACATTGTCTTTTCCTGTGTCTCTGCTTGCTACTGCTACAAACTGAATGTCCCGAATTCGGGACGAATAAAGGTTAATCTAATATTATCGACTCAGTCACCCTGTCTCCCGATAACTGTTTATCTTTCATCCATATTAAAAGAAGGCTCTCCATCTCGTTATGAATGTCACTGCACAGCTTGGAAATTATGGTTAGTCTTTGGAAGGCTTGATATCCTAAATTGCATCCATCCTTCTGCTTCAGGATGGTGCATATTGTTGAAAAACTCCTCTCGTATTGGCGAGCCAGCTCCGTCACACGTACACCACTCATGGATAAAAATGCAACGCTCTGCACAGTGCTCATAGAGATCTTTACACGAGGGAGATGCGGCGAGAAAGATATCATATGTAGCCTCTCGCGTCTCGTATGCTCGTATCTCAAAATTTGTCTCGTATCCCAAGGTAAATATTTGCTCAGAATTATGCCCGTATCTCAAATTCCTCGTATGTCAAGGTATTACTGTAGTTTGTAACGCTTAATTCCATTAAAATGACAGTAAGCTCTTCTGGATGATGATGATATGATAATCAGGCTTCATTATTAAAAGTAAACAACTAATAATGATACATTACTCTTCACCTGTAATCAATAGCTCCCTTTTTCTCTGCATTTTGTTACCTGTTTTTACATAGATGCTAAACTGCTGCATCAAGAGGAAGCAAGCCAGAGACCACATTTCCAAGAACCCTGAGACTATCACAGAATTATCGGAGCAGAATATCCGCCAAAGTAGTGCAGCAACTTCACCTGGTGAAATAACTGCTGCTTCACATGGGAAATCTTTGGACTCTTTGAGTGACAGTGAAGAAGAGTTTTTTGAATGTTTGAGCGATCAAGGGGACACACAGTCTGGATCTGTAAGAAGGGAAAAAGATGGCAGCAAAACAAAACCAGAGGGCAGGATGCATCCCTATAACAACATGACCCTTCTGAACTCTTCAGAGCTTCTCTTTATTCCAGTGACACAAGTAATCGTTTTCCTCAATTAACAATATCAGGAGTATACTTTGACTATACATTTTTATATTTTATAAAACGATATGCATATGATGACTTATTAGTTGGTGCCAAAATGTTTGTCAAAATTGTGGCAGGCGACATTTGACAAAGATTGCTCTCATTAAGTTTTAAACACGCAACTTTCAATTTGAAAATACTTTAAATCTTAAAGATTTTTAGAAGTTATCAGAATGCCATTGGTTTATGTGCACATTGATTGAAAGTGCTGATGTTATCAAAGGTGGTAATGTTGAAGGTGCAAGATAGTTTTGCCTTCTAGGAAAGATTGGGTAGGCTGATAATGAGGATTTTCTCACGAGGCCTAATTGTCTATAGCAGCATCAAACAGGCCCATGATTCATACATACTCAATTGATTTAATCGAAGGATATTGTATAATCTTAACTAGCCCCCCTTGTTGCAGGTTCGAGATCCTTGTCCACATTGTGAGAGTCAGAGTAAAAATTAGATAACACCATGAGTGATTAAATGTGTATGTAATGACTATTTCAATGTGCTACAGTAATACTTAATTTTTATGTTTTACTAGGAACCTGCTCCCATGACAGAGGATTTATTAGAGGAACAGTCAGAAATACTTGCAAAACTGGGAACATCAGTGGAAGGTGCCCAACTCCGTGCTCGAATGCAAAGTGCCTGTCTTATTTCTGACATGGAATCTTTTAAGGTTAGACACAAAATCGGCAGTAAAACAAAAACAACAGCTCCTGTTTATTACTTGCTATCTATGGTGTTTCCCTATGTAACTGTAAAATTGCAAAGTGCTTGTGTTTTGATTATTTTTGTTCCTTGTCCTTTTAGCCGTGATTCGTTCAGGCTCATGGTTTCTGATTGACACAAAGTAATCAGTGTTAGTGAGCCCTACCCACTGTTCCAGTCTACGGAGTAGTGTTCATGTTATCATTAACTGTATTGATTGTGGCATTGAGATCCGATAATACCAGAACTGATGATTTGCTTGTTTCATTATTCCGAGGAATATTATTTCGGACTTGGATAAGCACGGTCTTGGTGCTGTAATGTGGCTGAAAACCAGACTGAAATTGATTAAAAACATTGTCTTGTATCATAAAAGCCTGGAATATCCCAAAAAAAACCTACCCTTTAAATAATTTTTCCCAGGAATATCAAATTTGATTTTGGCCTATAGTTACTAATTGTCATAGCATCCAGATTATTTACTTTTTTATTACACTTAAATTTTCACAAACTGATGAAATTTTCTTGCTTGAACAGAAGTATTAAATGTAAAAAAATGCAGTGTCTGCTGAAAATAAGTATGATACTGAATACTTAACAGACTTATTTCAAGCACTAAATTGGGATATTAAATCTTTAAAAGAAATTTTAGACTCTAATTTTAAGTAATATTTTGCATACAATAAGCAAAAAACACAAAACACCTAATTTCCAACTAAATATTTAGTGGTAAAACAATTCCCATCGATCAGGACCCTTTAAGAAAGCTTTCAGGAACACCGAGATTTGTCTTCATAACAGAATTGAGAACAATTCTATTTTTTTAACATTAAAAAAATATTAATATGCCATTTTTTATCAAACTACTAAATACACAAAACTACAAAAGTAAAAAAAAAACCAATGTTTTTTCGAGAAAATGTTATAATATTGAGCCTTATTTTTGTAAGGATTACTGCTAAATCCCATGAGGAGTCACTAAATCTGAAAATTCTCTACCCAAGATGAGGATGAGATGTACTGTTTTACGCTCATCAAGTTTATATATACAGTAATCCCTCAAATTTTGCGGTGAATGTAGTCCAGACATGGCCGCGATAACTGAAAAACCCCAAAGTAGGATCTCCCCTATTATTACTACGAGGAGGCCTCCCCCTTTATTAAAACATTTTGTAGCCCATTCTTCTTCTCAAACTTTTCAAACCAGCCCTTCCTTGCAATAAAAAAAAATCAGACTTAGGCTTGTCGTCATCATTGACTAGACAAAAACCTAATTGTCATCATACCCAGCTGCGTATGACGAAATTGAAGGTGCTTCTCCACGAAGTGCACTTTTCTCAGGCAAGAGTTCAGACTTGCTGGCAATTTTGCCGTGATGGATACATCGCATCACCTCCCGAGCGCAACCAGCTCCCGGCGACTGCGAAGGATTGCCTCACCGATGCCAACAAAGAATAAAATGGATCACTTACCTCCCACTGTCTTCCTTACTTACCTAGTCAGCCAGCAGGAGGCAGATCGCCGCCCAACGTCCTTCATCTATCCTCACCCCGAAGTTGTTACACCGAGGGGATTGTGTGTCGTGCCGTGCTGCTGCAGTTTAGAGTCCTGATGGCTGTGGGGAAGAAGCTGTCCTTAAGCCTCTTTGTCCGTGCCTTGTGAGACCGGTAGCGCCTGCCAGAGGGAAGCAGCTGGAACAGGTCGTGACCAGGGTGGTCCGGGTCCCCAACAATGTTCCGAGCTCTGCTGATGTAACGAGGGCTGGCAATATCTTCCAGTGAGGGCAGAGAGCAGCCGACGATCCTCTGGGCAGTGTTGATCACTCTCTGCATGGCCTTTTTGTCTGCTGCCGTGCTTCCAGCGTACCACACTGTGATGCCGTATGCCAGGATGCTCTCCACAGTGACTTTATAGAAGGTTACCAGAAGCTTAGTGTCCAAGTTATTCCTCCTGAGTACCCTCAGGAAATGGAGTCTTTTCTGGGCCTTCTTCACTACTGCCGTGGTGTTTGTGGACCAGGAGAGCTTGTCCGTGACGTGGACCCCCAGGAATTTAAAGGACTGGGCCCTGTCTACACGAACTCCATTTATGAGGAGTGGGGCCAGATCTGTGCTCTGTTTGCGGAAGTCCAGGATTATTTCTTTAGTTTTTGTGTTGTTCAGTGTGAGGTTGTTCATCAAGCACCACGAAGACAGTTTGTTGACCTCGTCTCTATAGGCCGCCTCGTCCCCTTCTGAGATGAGTCCGACCACAGTGGTGTCATCAGCAAATTTGATGATGTAGTTGGACTGGTGGGTTGGTGTACAGTCATAAGTGTACAGGGAGTACAGAAGAGGACTCAGTACACAGCCTTGAGGGGAGCCAGTGCTCAGTGTAATGGAGGAAGAAAGGTGGGAACCAAGTCTAACAGTTTGTGGTCGGTTGGTTAGGAAGTTCTTTATCCAAGAGCAGATGGAGGAGGATAGTCCGAGGTGGGAGAGTTTGTTAGTCAGAATGTCCGGTTTCATGGTGTTGAAGGCTGAGCTATAGTCAATGAAAAGCATCCTCACGTAATTCCCATGGTGTTCCAGGTGTCTCAATGCTGTATGTAGAGCAATGGTGATAGCATCCTCAGTGGACCTGTTAGCTCTATAAGCAAACTGGTGAGGGTCAACTGAGGGAGAGATTGTATTCCTGATATGGCGGGCTATCAACTTTTCAAAGCACTTCATGATCACAGGTGTGAGAGCAACAGGCCTATAATCATTCATGCTGTCGATAGTTGGCTTTTTGGGGACAGGAATAATGGTGGCAGATTTCAGGCAGGATTAAGCTCGTATCTCGAGGTACCACTGTATTTTTAAGTTAAAAGATTTTCAGATGGTGGTGTCCCTTGAGATTTTTTCAATGCAAAAAGTGTGCCACCGCTCAAAAAAGGTTGGGAAACACTGATCTAAACCATCCAACAAGCCAAGATAAAACGAAACATGATCACAGTGACTGAAAAAGTGAAGGTGCTAGATATGCTGAAGGCAATAACTATATTGTGGCAATAAAACCACAAGGCTCACTAGCGGCACTGGTACGAGGCTGGGGTTAATCTTCATTGTGTTAGTCAGTAGCTAAACTATTGTAAAAGGTCTTGGCTTTGGTTCTAATCACGTTGGTATCCTGAGTTATCTTCTCCCAACTGTCCGAGATCCAGACCAATAGGCCATTCTCCATCTTAATGATGATTTTATTTTATTCCTAGTGGTTACCACACGCTTGTTGTCCTTGTAAAGAAATATCGTTACCATTTTCCGATTGCTAACTTCTTCTTTCTTGATGTAATGGATGGTAGATTCATTTGTCATAATGGTGTGCTACATGGGCATAGTTATTGCCTTCAGCATATCTAGCACCTTCACTTTTTCAGTCACTGTGATCATGTTTCGTTTTATCTTGGCTTGTTGGATGGTTTAGATCAGTGTTTCCCAACCTTTTTTGAGCGGTGGCACACTTTTTGCATTGAAAAAATCTCAAGGGACACCACCATCTGAAAATCTTTTAACTTAAAAATACAGTGGTACCTCGAGATACGAGCTTAATCCGTTCCGGGACTGAGCTCGTATGACAAGTTACTCGTAACTCGAGGTAAAGTTTCCCATTGAAATGAATGGGAAACAAATTAATTCGTTCCAACTCTCTGAAAAAAACACCAGAAACAGGATATTGGATTGAAAAAAAAAGTTTTATTTCTTATAATTCGCCATATATTGACAAAGTAATAAATAACGAGTGGTTTAATAGAAATAAAGTGTTTAATCTAACTAAAATTGGCCGGATTTCGCCGAGGGGAGAGGGGCTTCGTTTTTTTTTTTCCTCCACACAACGCCCTCGTAAACAGAACAAACACTCCACCCTCACGTTCGCTATCGATGGGCTGTTTGCTGTCGTACTATTCCCTTCAAAATATTCCGAAAATGATGCACACAAATGTCCTCACAATCGGAGAACGCACGACCACTTGCCAACGAGCAGCAAGCAGTCTTATCAGCGATCGCCCCGCTGCTCATGAGAGCTACAGGGGCGCTGGCTAGCGGCTCATTTTAGCTTGTAGCATCTATGTTCGCATCCCCTCGAACGGCGACTATGATAGAGTTGCTACCGGGGATGCTGTTGCGAGCCAGTGCCCCCGATGTTCTTATGAGCAGCCAACGAGCAGAGTCTTTTATCAGCGATCGCCCCGCTGCTCATGGGAGCTTCAGGGAAGCTGGCTAGCGGCTCCTTTTAGCTTGTAGCATCTGTGTTCGCATCCCTCGAACGGCGCCTATGATAGAGTTTCTACCGGGGATACTTTTGCGAGCAAGAGTATACTTCATTACCCAGAAAGCCCTCTTTTCACCGCGCATGCGCGTTGTGCGTTTCCTGGTCTGAATAGCTCATCCGGTGCTCGTAAATATTGTTATACACGAAAGATATGCCAAAAAAAATGCCATGGCAACCTGGCTTGGTCGCATCACGAAACTTTGACCGCATCACGGGCGAATTATTCGATCGAAATTTCCCCCGTAAGACGAGCATTCCGTATGACGAACGGTCGTATGACGAGGTACCACTGTATTTCGCCTATATTAACAATAGTCATTCTCATCAAAGTTTTATCAGTATGAATCACATAAACCTCCAAAATTATTCCAAAATTAAATTTTTCACACTGACCTAATGTCACCAAAAGTTGATGTTGTCAGACTTTGAACAACTTTCGGTTCGAGTGATGCAAAAATAAGTAATGTAATGTTTTTAATCACATAATTTTATGACTTTCTCCAAATATTACTTAAATCTCCTAATACGTATTACGCAAAAAAAAATGTTGTGCTCACACAGACCTTATGTTGCCAAAAGTTGATGCCCTAGAAACTAACTTCCTGTTCATTTTAAAGAAAAATAAGCAAAAAAAATGACTGTTTCAGAATTTGAATCTTGTAATTGTATAATCTATAATTTAATGTTCATCATATTTTGATTTTAAACTTGTAATAGTTCAATTTTAATCTTGTTATATTCATATTTATTTTTATCTCCGAATTTTACATTGTATGACTTCTTGCAATTTCCCACGGCACACCTGACCATTGCTCTCGGCACACCAATGTGCCGCGGCACAGTGGTTGGGAAACACTGCTTTAGATGACTCAGGACTGCTGGAGGCATTTTCAATGGCGATCCAAAATCCAAATAATGCTGGAATAGGCTCGGCGTCGTCTTTCTATGCAAAATGTAATTCCGAATAAAATAGGAAAAGGCAGGACGACGTCCTTCTCGGCTGTTCGTATTATTCGGCACGTGTTTTGATCAATTTTTCATTCCTGTTGATATGATTTTGCCATTTTCGTTTTTTTTATAGGCCGCAAACCCAGGTTCTCTTCTTGAGGACTTTGTCCGCTGGTATTCCCCCAGGGATTTTTTAGAAACGGAGACCGTGAATGAGCATGGACAAACGGTATTTGAAGGCCACCTAAGTCCAAGGATGAAGATCCCTGGCAACATTTGGGTTGAGACCTGGGAGAATGCTAGGACTGTACCAGCAAATCGGCAAAGACGGCTTTTTGATGATACCAAGGAAGCAGAAAAGGTCAGAAAGTGTTTTAGCCCTCCATTATGTAATGTATTTAAATCAAACACTTTTGTTTTTATGTGATATCATTCATGTTTTTTATCTTACAGTTAAGGAGGTAAAAAATATGTAAAAGTAAATACACATCAAAGGCAGCAAGATTGTGCCTGAATGTTGTGCTATGACCTCTCAATGTGAGCACACGCAATTCTCATATTGTAGGATGTGTGATCCTACTTTTATCAGGTCATTGTTCACAAGATGTGTCTGGCTCTCATTGGGCGCATCAGGCTCTCACCACTTCTAATGGCTGTGTTGCCTTACAAAAACGAGCGTTAATAGCTGCTCGTTAAGGGATACCTTGATTTTGGACACTTCAAATGTGTGCCGCAATTGTATGGTTAAATTTGGCGCCCTTTGTTGATAGGTTGGGAGCTGTCTCAGCTGCCCGCTCCCAACTAGGTGACAATCGACCACACCCACCCTCCGTATCTTCCTATTAGATCAAACCTTGAAGCATCATCATATCTCTCAAGGATGATCTGGTGTGCTATAGGAAAGTATCTTCCAGCATTATATGAATACAATGTGGTCATCTGTGGAAAAAAAAAAAAAAAAATTTAATATTGCAATATATCTCCGAGATCCTAGCTGTGCCACTCCAAATGTGTTGATGCAATGTTCCCCAAGTGGACGAAGAAAGTCTTGCCGAGGACGTTCATGCCCATCTCAAAAGAGAGAGTGAGGTCCATTTCAATGGCAAAGTTGGTGAATGCTGTTGAGCGAGGTGCATTTTCACACAAAGGAAAGGATATTGAGGGAAGTAACTGTTGATTGGGAACGAACCGTATTAACTAGAATGGGTTCGGTCTTTGAACGATTTAACTATCGCCTTCAGGCAGGTGGACAAAATGAACGGTGGAAGGTGTGCAGAACACGTAGAATTACCGTATTTTCTCGCATATTAGCCACCTGCGAGTGGTTTAATATAGTACAAATGTGTTACTTTGAATGGAAAATCTTAAGAAAAATCATCACACGTGGTGTTTCTGAGATACTGTATAAATCGATTGCTGGTTTGCACATTCCTCAAGGGTGTTGCCTGCACGTAGACCAATTCAAAAAGGAAGTCAAGTGAGCAGTACAACCAGGAAGTGTGTGCACAGTGGTCTGCTTTGTCCTCCCTAGGTAAGATGGCGGCGCCCTGAGCGAGCAATGGCAGGCACAATTGAGTTTTTTTTCACGTTTTATACAAGATACGTTTTTTTTTTCTTGAATTTCGTTCGGAGACGTTAAAATAAATTTGTCTTGTGTTATGTCACCTTGCAGTTCCGTGCATGTCAAGTCTAATTTGTGCCCATATAAGCCGTACCCTCGATTCAGTCATCATTTTTTTAGCAACAAATACGGCATATATGCGAGAAAATGCAGTATTTTTTAGATACAAGATACACGCATGGTCAAAAACCATATTTTGATAGCATATAGAATTTCTGTGATGCTCAATTGGCACTAAGGGGCCCAAAGTCTGCTAGTAAAATGTCTCATGCCATTACAGCACCACCAGTTCAACAGGAGCAGATTGTCTTGCCTAAATGCATTAAATTGCTGGCACGTGTGTGTGGAGAGACCATGGTGACGCTACAGCGGGCTATGAAGGTAGTTTGATTGGAAGGTCGAAACCTTATTTTGAATTTTATTGGTGTTTCAGGTGTTGCATTTTTTGGAAATGCAGAAACCTGCAGATCTGACGTGCCGTCTTCTGCCATGTATTATACATGCTGCAATTTTGAAGTTGAAAGAGGAAGGTGAGTACCTTTTTTTAGATAAAAAACATGCGTGTCTAAGTACTTCACATTTTTGAGTTACAGTTATGCAGGTCCTCTCCAAGTTGAAAGTATTTAACAGTGAGGTATTTTTCTTCATCCAATAAAGGTTTTTTGTATGTACTCAATGGTCGCTGATTGAGTAAATTGTCTTTGCAAGGATGGATCTTAAGTTTTGTATAATTTAAAAAATAGTCATGATTTGATCATAGCACCGACCACCTGCAAGGGAAACTGAGCTGGCACACCCACTCCCATTGTTTCCATTTGGTGTTTTTGTTCATTCGCCGTTTTGAAACCTAACTGTAATTTTTGCTTCTGACTTTTTGTTCTTTACCCCTCTCTTACAGAGGTATTTGACAACATATCATCTGTCAAAAACAAAATAGAAAAAGCTACAGCTCAAGCAAGCAAGCTACTGCAGCAAATGAATCCTGATTCCAATAATTTAGAGGTTTGTACGATCTTTAAATTAACAAATTAGGACCATCTCTTAAGACTGTGGTCCTTCTTCACTTTGCGGCTTTGACTTTCGCGGCTTCACTACACCGCCAATTTTTTTTCTGAGTGATATTAAAAAAAAGCTTTAAAAAATGTCGAAATGTTGAAACTCGCAAAAGGAAGACGGATGAAAAATGGCTGTGAAAAGTGGCGGAAGTCAGGGCAGCGCTTCATCTCTTAGCGCCGAAGACGGTATCTACAATAGAGAGAGAGGGCGCGCCAAATATCATATATATGGTGCCTAGATGCATTGGGTCTTGCCATTTTCTCTTTTGTTGCTAGTGAATTTTGCATCGTGCCCATCACCTGTGGAAAAAGACTATTGTTTATTTTTCAGTCGCCGTTGAAAATGCCTCTTAAATATTGACATTTCTTGATTTGCTAAACGCGTAGCACGCCATTGCGGCATAAATGGCGTTCTTTTGTACATAATTCAGCTGGTAGGAATCTTGTTAATGTTAATGGGGTCCGTCGCGCTATTCAAAGTGAGACACAGGAAGTGAATGCATTCCCCCTCTGGAAACGCACACGTGTTGTGGCGATCTGTAAGCTGCAAATAAATAAAAATATATTCTCGTGAGGTGAAGAGGTCCAAGGTGTAGCGGCTGGTCTCCACCCAAGTTGCCGTGCTGCACATTGCAGCGACCGTTCTTCTCCCCGAAGCGCTGCCGCTTTGCTTGGCCACTGGCGCACACGTGCTGTTATTCGCCGCTCGAAGCTTGCATCTTCCGAGGTGCGAAACTGCAAATTCTTGTGTGGACGAAGACTCAGAGTAGTAAAAAATCTAACAGCATTATGATGGATTTACACCGTAGATACAGCTGTGAAGCTGGCATAATGATAGGACATGAACACAGTGCATGGATCCACTCGGAAGGTCACATGTTGTGAGTGATTATGAGTGACTACAGCTGGTGACTTCTTTGAGGCCATTTAAATAGGGCTCATTGGATACAAACGCTACAATGGGAAAGTCAAAGGAGCTCAGCATGAATCTGAAAAAGCGAATCCTTGAGGCCTTTAACCCCAAGTACACCATGCCTACCGTCAAGCACGGTGGTGGTAGCATTATGCTGTGGGGCTGTTTTGCTGCCAATGGAACTGGTGCTTTACAGAGAGTAAATGGGATAATGAAGAAGGAAGATTACCTTCAAATTCTTCAAGATAACCTAAAGTCATCAGCCCGAAGATTGGGTGGGTCTTGGGCGCAGTTGGGTGTTCCAACAGGACAATGACCCTAAACACACATCAAAAGTGGTAATGGAATGGCTAAATCAGGCTAAAATTAAGGTTTTCGAATGGCCTTCCCAAAGTCCTGACTTAAACCCCATTGAGAACTTGTGGACAATGCTGAAGAAACAAGTCCATGTCAGAAAGCCATCAAATTTAACTGAACTGCACCAATTCTGTCAAGTGGAGTGGTCAAAGATTCAACCAGAAACTTGCCAGAAGCTTGTGGATGGCTACCAAAAGCGCATTTTATTTTCTCTTTGATATTTAGGCTAATTGGCACCTGATGGGTGTAAAAAAAAAAAAAAAAAAGAAATAAAAAGAATTATCTTTTTAGGTGATGTAGTTTCTGAGAAAAATGATGTCCACATCATTAGTGAACGCCAGGCCCTTGTAGTCCAAAATTTAACATTGTAGTCTTTGACAACCAAAAATGTGATTTCCACACGTGGATGCCATGTCATAGGACGTTAAGGACGTTAAAGAATTACATACAACGCAATTAACTTGCCTTCCATCGGCTGTCCACCGATTGAGGGTGCCCCCCACCTCTGGCCCAGAGTCAGCTAGGATAGGATCTGGAACCCCCCACGGCCCTAATGAGGATAAAGCGTCAGAAAATGAGATTAGCGATGAGACAATGAACTTGCATCCATTCCAATGTAACTGATTTTGCCTCCAACACAGCCTCGTGAGGCCGATGTTTGCGTTGGTTGCTTTACTATATATTTCCCCAGGTTGTGTGCATTTGTTTTAAGCTTTGCACTGCATTAAATTGAGACATTTTCCTTTTCCCTTAGGATTGCATTGACTTTTTGATGACCATTGAAATGGTCATCGCCCAGTTTCGATCTCTCAAGACAAAGTTTGGTATTGTTGAGGCTGAGAATGAAGAGGAAAAAGCGGAATTAAAACAGTAAGATATACAGATATTGCTTGCTATCTGAACTTTACTCCTTTACTGTAACTGACACACCAGTGGAGGCCAGTGAAGTGGCCCAGAGAACCATTTTTTTAAATTTACTTTTCAGCTAATTTTACATTGTAAGACTTTTGTATTGAATAATCGATTGTTCACACCTGAGCATTCCATGTGACTATTTTATACACACAGGAGGCACCTTGAATCCACCCTGATTATGATTTCTTTCATTTTTTAAAAATAAATTAACAAATACTCTTCACGTTGTGTGCCTGATACATTTTCTGTCATGCTGCAAAGCAAACTGAAGAAAATAACTTCTGAATGTATCATATTTGGGTACAATTGGACACATTGCCCGCTCAGTCAGCATTTATTTAGTTAGATAAATTTTTGACTTTGATTTTCTTTACAATTTCAGTTTTCTTAACTCTCTGCTTGATGAGCCAGAGGTTGAGGTGAATGGATCTGGTCAATCAAAGGTTGGAGGCATCATTTACAGACTGTTCATGAATGTGCAAGAGGTATGCATCACTTTATTCTGAGCATGGTTGTAAGTGGCACTGCAAAGTCACCAACTACAAAGATGCCCTATCCCAACAGGGGATAGAGGACAGTTTTGACTTTATTTATAATCTACTTCCAATCCACTTATATTTTAGCCCCGGAAATTATGTTGTGAGATCATCAAATGAATCATCACAAGAAGTAAAGGGATCACTTGCCAACAATCATTTTATCTCAATTAGAATATAATTAGAAAATCTGAATATTTCATGTGTACGAGCATTCAAAGGTTGAGGTACCACTGTATTTGTAAACATAGTATATACAGTCTTCCCTCAATTATCGCGACTTCACTTATCGCGAAATAGCCTCTTTGTGATTTTTTCTGCTATTAATTATTTTTTTAACTTCAGAAAAATGTGAAAATCCACGCTGAAACTCGTAAGCGGAAGCCACTCTTGTTACTAGGACTCAGTACTGAAGAAGAAAAAAGTTGTAATAGGGGTGACCCTACTTTACGATTTTTCGATTATCGCGGGCATGTCTGGTCCACATTAACCGCGATATTCGAGGGATTACTGTAATGTACATTGGGCAAAATAGTATTGACAAGCACCAAAACCTTTTAAATAGTATGACAAACCTTTGTTTCATTTACTGCTTTAAAAATTATATATCTTGAATTAGATATAAAATTTTACCTGTTTAATCAACAAAGCCCAGAGCT
The DNA here is from genome assembly GCF_051989625.1 of Stigmatopora argus. Lineage (NCBI taxonomy): Eukaryota > Metazoa > Chordata > Actinopteri > Syngnathiformes > Syngnathidae > Stigmatopora > Stigmatopora argus. Next base: position 4,395,376 of record NC_135399.1, read on the forward strand.
GTAGATGTATGAAATACATTCATGTCAATTTTTGTTCATGCACCCTTAGACTGGCATCCTGGATAAAGAAACTGGACAGAGAAAGCAAGAAGAAAATGATCTGATTGAAGGGCAAAGCCAAGCTCCTGATTTCCCTTTACCTGCAGGGCGGGAGATTTTGTTGCGAACATGTGTACCTCGACCAGCACCATATTCCAAAGCACTTCCTCAGCGGCTTTTCTGTGTATTGACGAGGGATGAATTTAGACTTGTGGGGGCCTTCTCCTCTGATACTTCTTTCTTTTAGTTCCACAAACTACAGAATTATATTTCACTTAAAGTACATATATTAACTTTATCCATTACAACACATTATTTGCACTTTTTTTCCAACATGCTCACCTTTTAATTTTTCTTTTTTTTAAATGACTGTTCAGATTATTGCAAATCAATAAATGTAACCACAACTACAGCTCAAGTAGTTAAGCATCGTGAAAAGGTTCATTTTTATTTTTTCAGCATTTCAGTTAATGGCGGCACAGGGATGATGGGTTAGCATTTCCGCCTCACGGTTATGAGCTCAAGGGTTCAATCCCACCTTCCTTCAGGAGTTCACATCTTCTCACCGTGCCCGCATGGGACCTTTCTTTGCAGAGTGTGAGCATGAAAAGATTGTTTGTCTTTGTGCTCTGTAATTGGCTGGCAACCTGTTGAGAATGTGCCCTGCCTCTTGTCCAGTGAGCTAGTTAGGCTCTAGCAGCCTTGCGACCCTGATGAGGATCAGCGGTATTGATGATTAATAAATGAATTCCTGTCAGTGATTTCAGAAAGTAAAATGCATAAATTCTATCGACTGAAATATTCCCAATCGAATCTCGAGTGGCAGCATAAAGAATCAGGGGAAGTGGCTCCGAATGCAGGAACACAAAACGACATGTAGGTCAAGCAAGGGGATGGAAATACTGACAATGCCAATGACTGACAACAAGGTCCTAAAGTTAAGTATGAGTAAAAACTCAGGAGAGACGAAATGCCTGCCCTAAATGAAATGGCTTCATCACGTTCCCGATGATTACAGTGGATCCTACCTGCGTCCTTGGTTGAAAATTTTCACCTCTTTGCTCCCGATTATATTTACCATCATTTAATTCCTCACTCTGGTATTGTTTCCGCCTCATTCAAAATGACATCCATGTTGCCTGACTTCAAATATTTTTTCCTGAGGTCAAGAACGATGGTGAACTATCTTAAATACTAAAATTGTATTTGTATTGGCGTTCGTTCCTTTTTAACCTCGTACTCACAATGCCACGTGCTCGTTTTCTGTCCTGGAGGATTTTTTTTTTTTTTTTTTAAACACGGAAAACAGACACGCTGGAGCTCCAGGTCAGTTCTCAAAACAACATTCTTTATTTGCAAGAGAAAAGACAACCTCTGATGATCTGACTCACGTTTATAAATTATTTTCCAACAGCAGAGCTGCCAACTTCTATGGAATTTCCAGAATTGACCCAGACAAGCAACACAACCTCCGGGACTCTGGACAACCTCCCGGTGTAAATTATCAATTAAATTCTTTGAAGCAACCATTTCGGAAAAGTACCAAATTTAAATTCCTCGAAATTCACACCATTGTGACGGCTTCCGCAATCTTGATTTAACTGAACTGTAAACCGGAAGAATTCGGTAACACGAGTGCATTGTGAATCATCCGAGTTACAAGTTCTGACAAATGATTTGTCTTGGCAATCGATTCGGAATAGATTGCATTGGTAGCCTCTATCGCTTTAACATTTTCGTTTTTTTTTTTTTTTCATAAGGGAAGTAAGTATTCTTAAAGCTGACAAAAATCACCAGTCTTTTTTTTGGAAACAAATCCTGTAATTTCTGGGGTTGTTCTAAAGCATATGTGTCAAACCGATTCCGCCGAGGGCCGCAGTGGGTCCTGGTCTTTGTTCCAACCGATCCGATGCCGACATTTTAACCAATCAGGTGTCTTCTAAAATAAGTAGCACCTGACTTGAATTAACTGATTACACTTGCAAAAGTGATCCTCTTGTTGAGTTGGAATGAAAACCTGCACCCACTGCGGCCCTTTGAGGACCGGTTTGACACCCCTGTAAGTAGGGGTACACAGCACTGGTAAGTCTTATCAATATGCCTGCTTGGGTTAAGCGCAAAATGGATGGCAATTTGGATGAAACTTCTATGAAACCCAGACACTCGCAGAAGTTGATTGGATCATTTAATCCACGAAATATCACATGTTGAAGCCATCTCCTAAAGGACCGACATTTGCACATGCATGTGCGATACATTTACTATTTGTTGCTTATTTTCTGTTTTGCAGTAAGAAAACAACCATTACTGGATGAATTACTAACTTACTTTTGATATTAACCCTAATAATGGTAGAATGAATGACTAAAACACACGTAGAAGAACCCATACACAAAGCTAAACTTATTTTCATTATGCTGTACTTTTTCAATAGTTTGCAAAAACACAATATTTCAATTAATGTAAAAACATGATAATAACAGTTTGATTTAAATTTTCCTGCGTTTATTTTTTTACTTTTTATATTGATTTTGATTGACTCGCATTTGCTCTGGAAAAACTCCAGAAATGAGACAAGGGTACTCCTGAAAAGGGGGCAACAGAGGTTGACAGCTCTGCAACAGTTAAAAGTGGGCGTTCATTTGAATATTGGTGGGTGGGTTTCAGTTAAAAAGAAATCTCCAAGGATTTTTCTACGTCTAGCTCGTCTGTTAATTAACTTGATTAGCACTTAGGCCTGGCTGGATCACTCGGGCTATAATGGAACCTTCTTGGACAGCCAGGGTTTTACAAATAAGGAATTATGGGTTTCAAGACAAGTGTGGAATGTGCAACACATACAAGACTCAAGTGATAATATAAACAGGATACCTGTCAACCTCTGCCGATAACTGCCCTTATAAATGATTTATGATTCCCCTTACAAACCCCCAAAAAACCTTACAAACGTTTTTTGGGGGTTTGTAAGGGGAATCATAATCATTTATAAGTGCAGTTATCGGCAGAGGTTGACAGGTATGGATACGTGATTAGTGTGAGTAATGTCAAAAGGGTTATAGGCTGGTGAGGATATATTTTGAATACACATTTGCTAAAATGCTTCTTGAATTTAAAAATGCATGCATGTATTTTGGCCTTTATTGTTATTTTGAAAAAAATGGAAAAACTAAATGCTGTTACTTAAGGTGTACTTAATCCTACAATTCATCAAAGCACACACTAGATGCAAATATGCTAGGTTTATGGTCAAATCAACTCCAGCTAAAAGAACTCTCATATGTGGCTACCAACACTTGAAAAATCATTGACAATGCAAACCTTTTAGCAAAAATCAAAAAGTGTCATATCATATTATACAACAGGTTGAAGGCCAGTGAAGAAAAAAAGGGTTGCAGGATTCTGACTATTATCCTCAGCATTCGAGGGAAGTAATTTTGCTCCACTTAAATACTGTATTTTCTCACATATAAGCCGTATTTGTAACAAACAAACAAAATGAGGACTGAGCTTATACTGAGCTTTCGTCTGCTTATAATGATTTAATGTATCACATACGTATAATGACTAATATGCACATATATAATAATATCCCAGAATAACCCCAACATTCACATTTAGTATTTGTTGGTTATTTTCTGTTTTGCAGTAAGAAAACAACCATTACTGGATGAATTGCTAATTTCCTTATGATATTGACCTTAATAATGTGCTTTTGATTCATACAGTATCTCAGAATTACTACGTGCGGTGATTTTTCTCAAGATTTTCCCTTTAAAGTAACACATTTGTACTCCCTATTAAAACCATGAATATCGAGGTGAAAATTGATTGGGGGCGGCTTATACACGGGAAATTATAAAATTCAAAGAATTTAAGGCAACTTCAAAGGTGTGGTTTATACGTATATGCGAGAAAATACGGTACTCTGAACGAGCTGAAATATTGTCACACTTATTTGCGGTTCGATTTACAGCAAACTATATAAGCGTGGTTATGATTCAGGCTGGATGTGGAATAAAAGTTATAATCATTTTAAGTATGCCGTGAGATTTCTGTATCTGGTGTTCATGAAAAAAATGAGCTGAATTTGAATTATTTAATAAGGGACAGCACATATTAATGAACATATCTATCTATATTCATGTTAATCAACGTATATATGTAAATATGTAAGATTGTAGCCAAGGGCTAATTTCCATCTTCATTCCATCACCAGCTGTTTTAAAAAAAGAGTAATACATATCGCTATTTAAATTCAATTTTGGCCCTGATGAAAAATGAACGAAAAGTTACGGCGTTCTTTTCCTTTGGGAACTAAATGTAGATGTCTGAAGTACACTTTAAGTGGGTGTAAAGGCGTCGTCATTCGACAGCCATATTGCATCGGATTGTGACGTCAGAGCGAATCAATGTACTACACGAAATCCGGCTTTAGAGATAGAAGTAAAAACAACCTGTTTTTTGGTATCGGAATACACATTGTGTACTGATTGATTAATGCCAACTACAATGCAAGGATTGAACACGAGCAACAATGCAGCCGTGCAGTTGGTTTTGATTTTGACGTACAGTGTTTTGTTCACTTTTAAAACTGGAGTATGGATCTGAGATTAATAATAGAGAGCAAGCTATCTGCGTGCTGGATTATTTGTTTTGTCCTCATCTATGCCGTTTTAATCCGTTGCCACGGGACGTGCAAACACCATGTTCCGCTTCCAAATGAGGTAAACATTCTTCACGTTTTCTATAGTCGGAAAAGGTCAGTCGGATGTTCCATATTTGCTTCATATTATGGTTTATACATTGGCGGCTACATCACAATAGTAAATGTATCATCTCATCTCATTTGCTGAACCGCTGTATCCTCACTAGGCTCGCGTGCGGGGTGCTGGAGCCTATCCCATCTGATTTCGGGCCAGAGGCGGGGGACACCCTGAATTTGTGGCCAGCCAATCACAGGGCACAAGGAGAAACAACCAATAAAAACAATGTAACCTCTAAATCAGTGGTCCCCAACCACCGGTCCGCGAGCTACCTAGTGCCGGTCCATCAGAGTAAAAAATATTAACGTTTTCAATCTCGCCGTCCTACTTTAAATGAGAAAAGTTGTTATAATAATAATAAATAATAATTGGTATGGGGGCCCGGTGACACGAGTGGTTAGTGTCTCACAGCTCTGGGGTCCTGGGTTCAAATCCAGGTCATCTCCATCTGTATGGAGTTTGCATGTTGTCCCAGGCCTGCGTGGGTTTCCTCCGGGTACTCCGGTTTCCTCCCACATTCCAAAAACATGCATGGTAGGCTGATTGGACACTCTAAATTGCCCCTAGGTTTGGGTGTCAGTGTGAATGGTTGTCCATCTCCTTGTGCCCTGCGATTGGCTGGCCACCGATTCAGGGTGTCCCTCACAGCTGGCCTTGAGACAGGTGGGATTGGCTCCAGCAGCCCCCACGACCCTAATGGGGATAAAGCGGTTCAGAAAATGAGATGAGATAATTGCTATTATAATTGGGCCTTTTTTTGGCCGTCGTGGGTGTCGTTCGTACAACAACCCCACTCACACACAATTTTGTCTTAAGTTGTCGCCCTCCCCATTAAAATAGAAAGAGCTTTACCGGTCCGCGGTGAGAAAAAGGTTGGGGACCGCTGCTCTAAATGCCTGTTCCTATTATTTGTATTAAAGTGACCCAGTAGTAGTGGTAGTAAGAAATGCCCTAATAACAAACATTACATAAATATTACACACTCATACCTAGGGGCAATTTTGAGTGTCCAATCAGCCTATTATGCATGTTTTTGGAATGTGGGAGGAAATCGGAGTACCCGGAAACAACCCACGTAGGCCCGGGGAGAACATGCAAACTCCACACAGGTGGACCGACCTGGATTTGAACCCAGGTCCCCTACTGTGAGGCTGACGCACTAACCACTCATCCGCCGGGCCACCCTAGTGTCTGTATGTGGAGGGCAATTATGGAAACTTTGTAAAAAAACATCTCCTTTGGTTGTCCCTACAAATTAATAGCAAACACATTGCTAGATACTACTGTTTTTCTTAAATCTGAGTTAGGGACCGCCCACAAAAATCACCCAAACAAAAATATCTAATGACTAAAAATCAATAGAAAAATAATTCTCATTTTGCTACATTTCTGCAATAATAGGCAATCTGACGCAACTGCTTGCTTTAGATTTTTTTCATAATATTTATTATCTTGGTGGTGTGAGAGACAGCTAAAGAGCAACGATAGTAAAACAAAACAAAAAAAAACAGATTTCACCCCCAACAATGGAGTCATGTTTTCTCATTCTGATTCCTGGACTCAACAGAATGTCACTAAAGCTCCAGTTTTGACCAGATCTTCCATTTCAAAGATGCCAATTTATTTTACTTAGATGTCTCTTCTCCAAAATGGCTGGTGGTGAAATTTTGAGCTCTAGTAAGCAGCTGCCTATCATTAATGAATTAAAAAAAACAAAAAAACAAATCATAAGAGGCTGGTACTCTCTGCATTGAAGGGTCACAAAAAGAATATTTTAATAAAAACTGCAAATTCACATCAATTTTTGTTTTCAGTAAAATAATACCAATATTCTATTGCTTAATTCTCATTCAGGTTGTCCATCTTGTGCATTTGAAGCCTATGCATGTCTTTAAAAGAAATGCTGATGACCATTTTCTGAAGATTAAAATCATCTACGACCACAGTGTGGATGAGTGAGTATGCAAATGTAATTCATTGTCTGACAACACAATCATATACTATTTGCTGGTTGTTTTATTTATTTTATCATTTCTCAGGAGGGGAAGGCACTGCACTATATAGTGGTTTCCATGCCTTCCCATGAGGAAGCAGAGCCTGGGGAATCTGAGGTGGATTCTTTTATCTCTGTGGTTGCGGTCAATAACGTGGTTGAAAAAGCTCTTCTCTGGCAATATCCCGGGGTGGATGAGATCTGCCTAGAGTTTCTAAAGCAGTGGTTCTTAACCTGGGTTCGATCCGTGGCCGGATGATTCGCCTAAAGACGTTTCGCCGACAGACGTTTGACAGACGGACAGGTCGCCGAATGGACGTTCCACCGAACGGTCATTTGGCCGTTCGGCCGAACGGAGGTTTCGCCGGAACGGGATTTGCGCGCTCGCCCCGCCCCAGATCGTGTGTGTACAAGTTTTTCAACCTCGGCCCGCGGGCCATATACGGCCCGTTAGGATTTTTAATCTGGCCCGCCGCCGGCGTTGTCCAAATTATAGTAAAAATCAATGATTCATTTCCCTTTGCCGTTCATCACTCTCAATTTATTAGTCTACCGCAAATGGCAGCCCGGGAATAAGCACTCTTGGGCGGGCATGTCAGCCTGGGAATAAGCACTCTTGGGCGGGCATGTCAGCCCGGGAATAAGCACTCTTGGATGATGTAGCAGAACCGAGCCGTGAAATGACAGCAATCAGGTCAAATACATCCTAAAACAGCATTTAATGATCAAATACAAATACTGGAGCTCTTTGGACATTAGAACCGAGCCCAGGGAAGTGAATTCCTCGGTAAAATGTCGCGATGGTGTCGCGATAAGGCAAAAAAAACGTCTATATACGTCCATTCGCCAAACTGCTCAAAATGTGTTTAATGATTAAATACAAATACTAGTATTGTATATACAAATACTAGTATTTGTATTTAATCATTAAACGCTGTTTTCGGCTGGATTTGACCGAATTTGAGAGCATTTTGAGCCGTTTGGCGAATGGCCCTGTTCTTAAAATGGCCGACAAGCGACGACGTCTAGCTCCGTTGCCTCACAACGCGCATCGGAGATCTAGTCTGTATACACGATACCTATGGGAATACCAAGCAAAAAAAAGAAGGAAGACGACGAAGAATATGTGAATTTCCTTTTTCTTCTTTTAAATAAAATACTAGTATAAAATACAATACTAGTATTGTATATACAAATACTAGTATTTGTATTTAATCATTAAACGCTGTTTTCGGCTGGATTTGACCGAATCTGAGAGCATTTTGACCAGTTTGGCGAATGGACGTATATAGACGTTTTTTTTTGCCTTATCGCGACATCATCGCGACATTTTACCAAGGAATTCACTTCCCTGGGCTCGGTTCTAATGTCCAAAGAGCTCCAGTATTTGTATTTGATCATTAAATGCTGTTTTAGGATGTATTTGACCTGATTGCTGTCATTTCACAGCTCGGTTCTGCTACATCTGCCCGCCCAAGAGTGCTTATTCTCGGGCTGAAATGCCCGCCCAAGAGTGTTTATTCCCGGGCTGCCATTGACGGTAGACTAATAAATTGAGAGTGATGAGCGGCAAAGGGAAATGAATCATTGATTTTTACATCTGCAACATCGTGTGGGCATTGGGGACAGTGCCTCTGTATTGGCAGACCGTGGAGGTGGTTACCCTTTTTAAAAGGTGGGATCAGAGGGTGTGTTTAAATTATTGGGGATCACACTCCTCAGTCTCCCTCGGAAGGTCTATTTAGGGGTACTGGAGAAGTCCTTGCTAGGGAACAGTGGATTAACTCTACACCCTCAACTGGGTTCTTATGGGCTTATGGTGTCCCCCAGGAAGTATTGGGGGAGTGTTCTGCCAGTATTGGTACAGCAATCTTGAATTATTTCCTCCAAATCTGAGACAAAGGTCTTTGGTCGAATAAGGTAGAGTATAAGTATTTCGGTGTCTTGTTCCAAAGTGAGGGAGGAATGGACCAGGACATCGACAGGTGGATCGGTGTGGCGTCTGCAGTGATGCGGACTCTGCATTGGTCTGTCGTAAAGGAGCCTTTGCCTCTTGACTCAGCTCTCTATTTACCGGTCCATCTACATTCCTACCTTCACTTATCGTTATGAACTGTCGGTCATAACTGAAAGAACAGGATGGAGGTGGCCGAAATCTGTGTCCTCCTCTGGGATTCTGGGCTCTCCCTTAGGGACAGAGTGAGAATCCCCAGTATTCGAGAGGGGCTCAGATTAGAGCCCCTGGTCCTCCACATCAAGAAGAACCAGATGAGATGGCTTAGGCATCCTATTAGAATGCCTCCCGTATGCCTCCTTAGGGAGGTCTTCCGGGGATGTCCCACTGGGTGGAGGGTGAAAGAAGATAAAACTACCTCCCGCTTTCCATCTGGATAGCCTAAAAATTGGATTTCGGGTGCCAATCTGAACAAGTTCCTATGGAAAAATTCTGCTTTCTGCTCAAATCGGAAAAGGCCCAAAATTCTATCTCAAATCAAATCAAAAGCCTTTTTTTGTCATCATACACAGCTGCGTATAACGAAATTGGTGGTGCTACTCCAAGCTTTTCAAAGTGTGTTTTCCCAGTAAAAAAAAACAAATAGTAGTATAAAAGTATAAAAAGTCACATCCCGGCTAGGTGAATTCTAAAATATTGCAGTCTAAGATATTGCACATTGTTATTGCACACCCCGAAGTTATTGCACAGAAGGGATTGTGTGTCGTGCTAACGCAAGTTCAGAGTCCTGATGGCTGTGGGAAAAAATGTCCTTAAGTCTATCTGTCCGTGCTTTGTGAGACCTGTATGGTCTGCCAAAGGGCAGCAGCTGGAACAGGTTGTGACCAGGGTGGTATTGGTCCCTGACAATGTTCCTGGCTCTGTTGAGGTAGCGAGGGCAGGCAATGTCATCCAGTGAGGGCAGAGAGCAGCCGATGATTTTCTCACCAGTTCTTTTAAGCTAACACCAAATTATTTTCATGATATTCCACAAGTATGTTGAGGTCTACACACAAATTTAAAACGTGATATTTGAGACACAATGAGCCATGAATTATCAGCCATTTCTTATTTCATTTCATCAAATTTTCAAAGACAAACTTTCCTTAAACAACTATCTCTCTTTACCTACAGGCTCCCTGCAATCAAAAGAAGACTGGTGAAGGTAATAATTCCCTCATTTTCCTGCGAACACAGATGGTAGGCAGTCTTCTCCATTAATTGTTTTATGACATTTGTTACATAATTTAAAACATGGTTCCACATTTTTCATTCGGTAGAGGAACACAAGAACTGGGTGTCACACCTGCTGCCTGTAATCACAATTTCACAGACAAATAATAGAAAATACAAAAGCACACACTAATCCCAGTTATTCTCTTGGGAAATATTCATCAGTAAATAGTAGAAACAGAATAGAAAGTATAGACCCACCGATTTTCGGCGGACATATTTGACAACGTGATGGATAGCGGTATCAGCCTTATTTTAATCCGATCGGCCAATATGAAGAAATCAATTTAAAACTGGGTTATTTTGGCTCAGATGCAGTTTCTCTTCACTCTCTCTTGCCTGCTGTCTTGTGCTCAGTTCACAACCACGCCTATCATAAACGACCTGTCACAGATGCTTTTAAGGGATCTTTTATCTTGCCCTCCCTCCGAATTGAGTGCTGAGTGAGAACACACACACCTAGAGTTACCAATGCAAATGTGAAGCGTTTAAAAGAGCAGCAAAAACAGCTCGCTCTCTCACAGCGCCGGTGTTTTAACGTGCAACCACACGCATACAAATGCATTCAATTCAAAGTTGAATTGTACATTGGTGGTTATGTAACATACATAAACATAATTTATAAGAATCCTCAATATATTTCTTAATAAATGTATGGTTAGAATAGATGATTTTGAATTTGTCATTTCTTTAGTATATTAACAAATTTTTGAGTGATTTAATAAAGTTCAATTAAGTTCAGTGCTTCCATTATTCAAGTTTTACTCCAATTTGTGTACTTCTGTTCCAAATATTGGGTATCTGCCTTCTCTCTACTAATAATCAGTGTATATATGTCAGTTTATATATCAAGTACATAATAACAAGCAGAAATTCTGACACGCCGGGAAGACGGAGTACGATAGCAGATCCCTCCCTGAAATCTCTGAGAGCATGAGATCTATTGTACAAGTAACGAGTTTAATTGTGTTTACCCTTAGGATAAGCTGTTTCCCCAGGCAATTGACTATCTGCAGAAAGCCTTATTTGTGAGGCACAGGGTCAGCCCTATTCTTCTCAGTAGGTATGTGTCTTCTGTAAATTCAAAGATATACCATTCATTGAAGGTGCGCCTTATACTCCGGTGTGTCTTATAGTGCGCCTTATACTCCGGTGTGTCTTATAGTGCAAAAATACGATAAATGATATACAGTATACAGGTCCACCGTTTGACAGTCTGAAGGCACCAATATATAGCAAGCGAAGTCCATGCATTCCAGAATTGATATGATCATTAGACAGATTTTGCCACTGTTGTTGCACCATGAGAATGCTATACTGCCTCCAAGAACTCTTGGAAAGGCTTGACGAAATTATGACACCATGGCAATAATCACCCAGCTTTCCTGCCCTAGTGGATGTGCTCCATGGAAGGTGTATGTTGACATGAGCTGTAGTCTTTTAATCAACATCCTATATTGATTTTGATACAATAACAATACAGTTTAATTTTTTTTAAATTAATTTAATTAGGGTGTTTTAGTTTCATCCCTACTTTAGAGAAACGTAACTTTCCGAACTAATGGAAATTGTTGCATTAAGAACAACATACATAATACACTCATAGAGCAGGACAACAATGTTTTAAAAAAACTGACATTGTCCAAAAGTGAATACAGTTGTACCTCTATTTAAAATTAATTCGTTCCAGAGCTTTTTTCGTAACTTGAAAATTTCGTAAGTAGAGTTGTACTTTATATTTAAATTCGCTAATTCGTTCCACGGTCTTTACACAACTACCAACTAAACCCTTGAAAATTGGTCAATGTGTCCCAATTTTGTATGAAAAATGTGAGGACATGCACAAAAATGAGAGAAAATTATAAGGAAATGATTTATTAATGTCTTTAAATAAATAAATTAAAAAATTTCGTAACCTGAAAATTTCGTACCTCGAGGCATTCGTAGGTAGAGGTATGACTATTCATGTTTTTATTTTTTTTATACATGAAAAATAAAATGTTTTTGTTTATATATCCCTCTACAGACAATGTGCAACTAATCAGTATCTCAAGAGGAGGGATGATCCGCATCGCTACTGTCAGAATGCCTGTGCAAATATCACCTATTGTGGCCCAATCATTGTACCTCAGCACCACTTGCAGGTCGGAAGCATTATTTTTACGGCACGACAATGGTGCAATTTTTAACTTTAATTTGTGTGGTGCAATTAATCACGCTAATATGCACAAAATCCAATTGAAAAATCCAAATGTTTTACTTTCAGTTTGATTTATATAATAAGGAACAGCACATATTAATGAACATTTATATTCATATTAATGAACATATATTTGTAAATAAGTAAGATTGTAGCCGAGGGCTAATTTCCATCTTTAGGTCTTTGTGTAGGTTGAAGATAAACGATAACACGTACTAGGCACACACACACACACACACACACACACACACACACACACACACACACGGAGCACAGTTTTAGACAACGTTGTGATCGCAATTTTGTTCATCTAACAGCCAGGCTTTAAGATGATTAGAGAAGAGGTTCAAAGACGGGAGTTCACGTTATTTGCAATTGAGTTCCAGGTATCTGCGGCACAGACAGAGAAAGTGCTTTGGCTGAATGCACTAAAATTAAATGTATTCAATGTTCAATGTAAATATTAAATATAAAATGTATTAAATGGAGTGGTTAGCGCGTCGGCCTCACAGCTCTGGGGTCCTGGGTTCGAATCCAGGTCACGTCCACCTATGTGGAGTTTGCGTGTTCTCCCCGGGCCTGCGTGGGTTTCTTCCGGGTACTCCGGTTTCCTCCCACATTCCAAAAACATGCATGGTGGGCTGATTGGACACTGTAAATTCCCCCTGTGTATGAGTGTGAGTGTGCTTGGCTGTCCTTCTCCTTGTGCCTTGCGATCGGCTGGCCACCGATTCAGGGTGTCCCCCGTCTCTGGCCCATAGACAGCTGGGATTGGCTCCAGCACCCCCTGTGACCCTAATGAGGATAAAGCGGTTCAGAAAATGAGATGAGATTTATTAAATGGAAATTAAATGTATTGTCAACCCCATTTTTTATAACACTATGACAGTTAAAGTGCAAATACTTATAACATTTTTTGATAGTTTCGGGTGGAAAAATTATTCAATGTAAATATCAAAAGTATGCAAATATGAAAGTAATCTTGTGATGTGTAATGTTGTGAAATGTTTTTAAAATTATATAACATTGTACAATTGTGAAATTTACAATTCTCTAAAGTGATAATTAAATAAAAAAGTGCAATCATACCTCTTCTCATGAGAGAAACTAAATGAGTTCAATCAAATATGAAAATCTGTTTAGCATAGAATGTCATCTTCAAAACGCACCAGTGATTCCTGTTTGAGATTTACACACTACTTTTAAATACCAATTCTCTATTTACCTTGCGGTATCACACTTCATAAAATGACTGTGGTGTAAAAATATAAATATTGCATCAGATTTAACAAAACATATTTTGAAGAAAATTGGATTGGAAGTTTAAAAAAAAGTCAGCACCAGAACATCACCCAAAAAATAAACATGGTAAACCCTTTATCGCTCACGAATGCACACTGGGAGTTTTAGTTTGATTTATTTAATAAGGGACAGCACATATTAATGAACATATTTATATTGATAAATCTGTTTAATTGCTCAGTTTCCAGTAAAATACTTACCCAAAAGTCCATAACAATTGAGAATACTAAGGAAAAAAGTTCAACAAAATATCATAGAAAAAAGTCAAAATCTAACTGCGGTTTTCAAATACAATTGCCCCACTTAAATTTGGATCGGGATTTAATAAACAAGACTTTTTTAATGTTCTTTATTCAAATTTCTCTTTAATTTTTAGCAATGCAAGATGTGTGTTGAGTCGGGGAAGTCCTGTGCTCCATCAGGTCCCCCTGACGGCCCAGGGGTGGAAGGGTTTGACTTCATCCTCTATGTCAGTGGTATTGTCACAAAACGATGTGGACTGGAGAACATTGTGGCTTATGCAGCTTACTGCCAGCTGGAGTCAGTGCTGGACAGGTAGTAGGGGTAGCCTTGTACTACAGTAATACCTTGACATACGAGTGCCCCGACATACGGGGAATTTGAAATACGAGTAAAATTCCGAGCAAATATTTACCTTGAGATATGAGACAAATTTTGAGATACGAGCATTCAGGACGGCCAGGTGGCCAGGCCACGAGAGGTTGTTTATGATTTCAGTGTCTTTCTCGCCGCATCTCCGTCGTGCAAAGATCTCTACGAGCACTGTGGGGAGCGTTGCATGTTGTGGGGTTTTTTGCGTTAGTCTGTGCAGAAGTCAGGGAAAGACAATGGGTCCAAAGCAAGCCGTTGCAATGAAGGGTAGTGTGAAGAAAAGGCGTATGATGACAATCGATATTAAGCACGAAATAATCGAAAAACGTGAGTATTGTACGCGTGACTGAGCTGGCTCGCCAATATGAATAGAAAAGCAGGAAGTTCGCCTCGAGAGCCGGGGTGGAATACATGAACCTTTTGGCCTTGGTTATTGCACAAGAAGGATTAAATTTAGTGTAACGTAAGATTAAAACTTTTTTTAGGTGTGCGTGTAAAGGAATCTAAGTTCATTTAAGTTACATTTAAAGTTTATGTTACGTTACGAGCGCATCCGTCAAGTCTCTCCCATCCGCAAACTCCGCATTGTATTAAATGTGTCATTTTATTATTAAACGTCATAACCACTAGGTATTTGTTACTCTGTTAGTAGATGGTGATTTACAACGAATAAAAATATTTTTTTCCATTGTAATATCCGTTTTTGGGCTGTTTTTTCAGAGGGTGGGAACAAATTTATTTGTATTTAGTTCATTTCAATGGGAAACGCTGATTTGAGATACGAGTAAATCGACATACGAGCTCAGTCCTGGAACGCATTAAGCTCGTATCTCAAGGTATGACTGTACAGTAAACTTTAATATTATTGATTTATTTTTTGGAAGCGTATAGATTTTTTTATGTGTAACTTGCCCATATACAATACATACATGCATGTATTATTGTTTCGTTGCTGTCAAATTGGCCAACAAGGACAATAACTTTTATTCAATTTCTCATTGTATGAACTCTTTTAAACTGACAACAAAGGGTGAGTTTGCTTGAAAGGACGATTCGCCGAAAGACGTTTGGCCGACGGACGTTTGGCCGACGGACAGTTCGCCGAACGGACGTTTCGCCGAAATGGGATTCGCGCGCTCGCCCCGCCCCCGGATCGTGTTTGTACATGTTTTTCAACCTCGTCCCGCGCGCCATATACGGCCCGTTACAGAGTACGTACAAGTACGTACTACAATGTGCTGCCAATTTTTTATATTTTTTATTTTATCCTTGCGTTTAAAGTAGTAGCCATTTGGAGATCACGCAGAACAGTACGTGACAGAAGAAATAGAGAAAATAAAGTAGTAGTAACAGTAAGTACTACTGTAATGAAATTGTAAACGTCTTTCGGCGAATCGTCCGAGTACCGTGAGTTTGACAGTCTGGAGATGGAGACTGTGATTAACTATCAATTCCATTCTCAACTGTAGAAATACTCTCGTGTCTTTGAAGAGTACTGTTTGTTCGGAACAATGTTGCCAAAGGGCCAATTTGTCAGTAATAACATCATGAGAATTAGTTATTTTGTTTTGAGTGACTCACTTCTTGTGCATTGTTATAATAATGGAAGTTCATTATACTGCATTGTGGAGTACATCATTTTCTTGCCATTTTCTTTCTGTAGACCTATAGCTGGTTATGCCAACTTGTGTCCCGCCATGATCTCGTCCCAGCCTCAAGAATTTGAAGGAATGCTCTCCACTGTGAAACACGAGATCATCCATGCTCTGGTCAGTATGTTTTTGTTGTTGTTTTTTTTTCAACCAAAGGTAAAAAAATCTTATAGAAAGTAAAACCCCTTTTTAAAAAAGCCAATCATTCATTGATTTAAATCAATACATCATTACCCTCAGAGAATAATTGCAAGTCATTTATACATGCTGTCATAGTATCACAACTCAGGTTGTTCTTTGTGGTCCTGCTATGCTGTCATTTAGGAACCAATTTGTCTTGAAATTTGGTCACTCTGTAGCATGGGCCAGGAATGGTCAATCCTCAGAGCCTGATTTTTTTTTTTTAATTATTATTTTTTGTATCGGGGTGATTATTTAAATGAAGAATTTTTAGATTAGATTAGATTATGCATCCCTTATTCGGGAAATTTAACTGTCACAGTAGCAAGAGGGTAAGAATACACACACAGGAAAAGACATTTTAGGCATACAGTGGTACCTCGACATACGAGCACCCCGACATACGACCAATTCGAGATACGAGTAAAATTTCAAGCAAATAATTAAAAAAAGATAAAAACATGAATATTCTTTTTTGGACAATGCGAGTTTTTCTTTTTAAACATTGTAGTCCTGCCCTATGACTGTAGTTTGTAATTGTGTAAAGACAGTGGAACAAATTAGAGAATTTACATATAAAGTACACCTCTACTTACGAAATTTTCAAGTTAAGAAAAAAGCTCTGGAACCAATTAATTTAAAATAGAGGTACAACTGTATTCACTTTTGGACAATGTCAGGTTTTTTTAAAACATTGTTGTCCTGCTCTGAGTGTATGTTGTTCTTAATGCAACAATTTCCATAAGTTCGGAAAGTTACGTTTCTGTAAAGTAGGGATGAAACTAAAACACCCTAATTATAATTAATTAAAAAAAGGAAACTGTATTGTTATTGTATCAATACATCAACACAACACACACACACATATAAATATGGTTATCTTAAACATCAAAGTGGGGTAATAATCCAAAAGAATAAGACAGTGAAGAAGGCAAATACTTTTTAGGTTTATTTTTTCAACAGTTTAAGAAAATTTTGTAATCATTCAAAGTTATCTTTCCACCAGGGATTTTCTGCCGGTCTGTTTGCTTTCTACCGGGATGCTGATGGTAAACCTTTGACTCCTCGCTTTTCCAGTGGCCTTCCTGCTTTTAATGAGAGGTGATTGCTTTTTTTAATTAGTGGAGACATTGTCCAAATTTAATAATTTTTATCGGATTTTACACTAATTGTGCATTTACACCACTTCTAAAACCAGAAAACCACATTTGTGTGAAATCTGAAAAAAAGAAACATATGAGACATTGAGAAACAATGAGGAGCAGGCATAACAAATGAAACCTCATATTTGCCGTTCTTTTTTTTTCTCAAATCCATCTCGCCTCTCCCATTTCCGTATCTACGGCAAAATCTGTCTAATTTTAGTACTATTAAACACATTTTAGTACTATTAAACCACTAGTTATTTCTTACTTTGATAATAGATGGCGAAATAGAACAAATAAAAATGTTTTTTCCAATCCAATATCCTTTTTTTGGTGTTTTTTCAGATGGTTGGAATGAATTAATTTGTTTTTAGTTCATTTCTATGGAAAACGTTCATTTGAGTTACGAGTAAATAGACATACGATCTCAGTCCCGGAGCGCATTAAGCTCGTACCTCGAGGTACCACTGTAAAAATAAAACCATAGTCATTTGGTTGATTAACCATATTTTAAAGCAAAAAAAAAAGGTTGATTAATGATATTGATGATCTTTGGGTTCAACATAATCATTTAAATCTCCAAATTATTTATGTATACCTCTGTCCCAGTCAGGGTCTGTATCAGTGGAGTGAGGCAGTGATCAAGCGTGTCAACAGACTGTGGGACATTAGAGGGGGACTAATGGTGCGGCATGAAGTCCATGTCGTTGTAACTCCACGGGTTGTGGTAAGAAGTCACCTTTGCTTTTGTTCAAAATAACTGAAAAGTTTCACCTATTCAAACCTGTTTTGCTCATATGTAGAGCAACCATATCAAAATATCTATATAAAGCAACCAATCCCTTCGGTAGGATGTTATATAGTAGCTCTGCTAATGGCTGGACTTGAGTGTTGAATGGTGGTCAAATAAAAACCCTGAGAGAGGTTCTGTAACTCTGGCTTAAATTGACTTGGATTGCAGTCTCGGATTTATAGGTGTGTGTGGAAATTAGAAAATGTATGAAATTGTCTGTGGATAAGAATACATTGTTTTATAAATATACTTTCTGCAGTCATATTTACTAACATTTGTTGGGACAGGGAATTAACTGACTTTATTTATAATTTATTAAGTCACAAATATACCGATTAGGTCCATTTGGCATCAATTCAAAACAAATGTATAGTTAGTTCTATTTTGCATTTCCGAAAAGGCCCACTTTATTTCTTTTTATCTCTGTGGCTAGGAGGAGGCAAGAGAGCATTTCAAGTGTCCAATCTTAGAAGGAATGGAGCTGGAGAATCAAGGGGGTAGGGGGACTGAACTTAATCACTGGGAAAAAAGACTTTTGGAGGTAAGTATGTTTAATTTAGGGTGTACCGTAATTTCTGTACCATAAGGTGCATCAGGGTACCTTTTTACCTATTTTGAAATCAGTTTCATATATAAGGCACACTGCATTATGAGGCGCAATAGTAATACTACTAGTAGTACTAGTATTACTAGTAGTAATGGTGGTTGGGGATTGTGCTATACACCCACTAGATGAACCTGTGCTAAAGGGAATTTCATGCCAAGATTTACCAATATTGATCCATAAATAAGGCACATCAGTTTGTAAGGCCCATTGAAAAAAATTAAGCCTTTTAGTTCCTCCGGATAATGTGGAAAATATAGGAATTAAAAAAGTTACAATCATTATTTTCTTGTTCCTTAATAAGAATGAAGCCATGACGGGCTCACACACCCAAAACAGAGTGTTTTCCCGAATGACGCTGGCCATCATGGAGGACACAGGGTGGTACCGAGCTAACTATAGCCTGGCCGAGACACTGAACTGGGGACGTGGACTTGGCTGTGATTTTGTCATGAAAAGCTGCAAGTTCTGGATGGACAAACAGAGACAGAGGTCCATAATACAGATACTTTATTTTTCATTATGTGGCATTGAGTCATTGTTATTTGTACACCATTCATTTGTTGTAGTAGCACAAAAGTGTTTTCATAATTATTATGATTATTTTTATAACCTAAGATGCCATTTTAACAGGATTTCACAATAATTTGCATTGAAAGTCTTGCCTGATAATTGGTGTCTTGGTGTACAATTGTGATGTCTCTAATCTTTGCTGTGCTTGTAAACCAGATGAAAAGGATTACCGTATTTTCTCGCATATTGACCGCCTCCGCGTATAACCCGCACCCCTTAAAATTGCCTTCCAATCGTTCAATTTTACGATTTCTCTCGTATATGATGCCCCCTGATTCACAATTTTCACCTCCATATTAATGGTTCTAATAGGGAGTACAAATGTGTTACTTTGAAGAGAAAATCTTAAGAAAACTCATCCCACGTGTTATTTCCTAGATACTGTATGAATCGAAAGGATCGTCTGCTCAATTGCACATCCCGAAAGGGTGTTGCCTGCACGTGAACGAATTCAAAAAGGAAGTCATGTGAGCAGTACAACCAGGAAGTGTGTCCGTAGCGGTCTTGTTTTCACCAAGTCTCTGAGTGCAATAATAGCATGAGATACACATTACGCAGTTATCAAGGCTGGCCAGTCAGAGTACGTTTACCTACGGGAGGATGGCGGCTCCCTGAGCGAGCAATCGCAGGCACAAGTCAGTGAGTTTTTCCCACGTTTTATGAAAGATACGTTTTTTTTTCTTGAATTTCATTCACAGACGTCAAAATTAATTTTGTTTAGCGTTTTATCTGTTTATCTTTTCTATATTTTGAAATTACGGATCAGCCGCATTGCCTTGCATTATGGCATTTTGTCTTTGTCAACTTGCAGTTTTGTGCAGGTCCAGTCTAATTTGTGCGGGTATTAGCCGTACTCTTGATTCAGTCATCATTTTTTTTACAAATACGGCGTACATGTGAGAAAATACAGTACTACTTACACAGGAACATTGAACTTTCACTCAAATTAAGTTTTCATCACTAAACTCAGTACTCACTGCTGATTCAGGCTGTAAATATGATTCAATAATTTTATCAGACCATGCCTTTGTCTCCATAAACATATGTACATATATAGTACATTTGCAAAAACCTAAATACATTGCTATTATGGCACTTTAAAACTCAACTCTTATTTAACAGGATTTTTGTGGAACATAAGACGGACCTAACTTTTGTGGGGCTTGCTCTAAAAATCTGCAAGATTTCAACCCCCATAAAAGAAGAAGCACAGATTGTCCTCTTGATGTAAATTTTTTAAACTCTCGCTAAAAAAAAAGATAAAAAGCTGTATTTACTTATTTGATCTTGACAAAGGTATGACATTTGCCTGAGGGTAACTAAACCATATAAACCTAAATGTATGATTATTATCAATAAGCATAGGTTTAGTACACCAAAGTTTCCCCTCTGGAACTAATTATTCCCAAATATACTCTCTTGGTTATCTCTCTTTTGTTTCATTTCCTACAAGATTTTTATATCACCGAAAGTTTGGCCTTTACTAATTTTGCAATCTTTCTGAGTTCCCTAACATTTTTTGCGTTCCATTCCCTACCACAATATACTAACCATGTGGATTGAAAAGAAGTGTTCAATATTTCATTCTTAATGAAGGTGATCTGTATCTTTTTTCAGACAACATACTCTTATGCCTTACTGTGGTACTGTGCGAGCCTCTCCTTTGCAGCTGATGTGCAGACAGGACCACCTAGCTGTGGCTGTCTGCAACTTGCAAAAATACCCCCTGGAGTTGCCACTGGAGTATCAGGTATGGATTAGCGGTGTTAATGTAATCTCATTTTCTGAACTGCTTTATCCTCACAAGGGTCGCGGGGGTGCTGGAGCCTATCCCAGCCGACTTCGGGCCAGCCAATCGCAGGGCACAAGGAGACAAACAACCATTCACGCTCACACTCATACCTAGGGGCAATTTAGAGTGTCCAATCAGCCTACCATGCATGTCTTTGGAATGTGGGAGGAAACCGGAGTACCCGGAGAAAACCCACTCAAGCCCAGGGAGAACATGCAAACTCCACACAGGTGTACCTCTCGCTCTCCTCTCCGCAAAATCCGTCTAATTTTCGTGCTATTAAACACATTTTAGTACTATTACACCACTAGTTATTTGTTACTTTGTTAATAGATGGCGAATTAGAACAAATAAAAATGTTTTTCCAATCCAATAGCCTGTTTTTGGTGTTTTTTCAGAGGATTGGAACGAATTTTTTTTTTTTGTTCTTCTCTATGGGAAACGTTCGTTTGAGTTACGAGAAAATCGACATACGAGCTCAGTCCCGGAACGCATTAAGCTCGTATCTCGAGGTACCACTGTACATCTAAATACTATCAGCTCCGTTAGGTAATAGCAAAATGGTGCAAAAGGGCTCGCTTCGAACACATTTTTCGAAGATATCCATATGAAGGATTTGATGTTATGATGTCCATTTTAATTATCATGTATATGTTTATGTAGTATTTTGAACAGATTCCAGATGTAACTCCTGACCAGCTGTCATTTTTTGGGGGTGCGGTGGAGATTGCTGACTTCTGTCCTTTTAGTCAAGATTTTAGCTGGCACGCGAGTGGAGAGTATCAGAGGAATTCGAACTGCAGAGTATCAGCAAACCAACCAGGTAATTTTCATACCGTCATACATAAATCCCTCCATAGCAAAATTAAATTACGGAGCTTTTTAGTCACATGTTGTGATCATTTGTTTCTACATTACTTTTCCTGTGGCCTTTTTAGAAGCAACAGATCAGCCAATATGGAGACTAAGATATCACTGAGACAAATGAGATTTCAGAAAAGCAGATTTAATCAGAGGAGACCTCATTGTCTCATCTTATTTTCATTTTTATTGTCTCTCACATCTTGTTTTCTTTAGGCATTCTCATTGACCTCAGTAACGGCAGGTCTGTTTTTTTCAGTTTTTTTTTAGATTAGAGGCAATGTTAAAATTTGCATTCATAAACTATCTATTTTTTATAGTTTTACTCAGTTTTAATGGAGGATTTAAATATCTAGAACTGCCGTTTTAATATGTTATAGCTTTAATAGCCTATTGGGGTTTGCAAACAATGTGTTTATTGAAATATTATGCCTAGACAGAAAATGGTTTCAAGTGGCCAGTTAGAGAAAAATAGAGAGACATGATAAAATATCACAATTACCTGGGAATATCTAACGTTATACATTCTTCAAATCAGGAGGATAGCCAGGGAGGGAAAAACATACATATACAGTAATCCTTTGAATATTGTGACTTCACTACATCAGGGTTTTTTTTCTCGGGGATTTTCTTTTTGTTAATTAAATTGTTTTTGTAAATTCATAAAAATGTGAAAATCCACGCTGAAACTCGCAAGCAGAAGCCACTCCCCTGCCCTCCGCTTGCTACTAGGACCCAGCACTGAAGTAAAAAAAAAAGAAAAATATTTTTATTTTTATTTCATTTTTTATAATAGGGGTGACTCTACTTTGCGGTTTTTCGTTTATCGTGGCCATGTCTGGTCTACATTAACCGCGATAATTGAGGGATTATTGTAGCGTACTACTATATATACTGCCAAAAGGACCTAGGGGCCTAGGAAAGGTAAAATGATGGAATAGAATTGTGCCTAATTTTTTAAATTATTTAACAACCACACCCTTGCATGTGTCCTGATCAGAAGCTCTCACTGCAATCAAATATAAGTTTTATGTAAATCTACTTCAATATAATCTGGTTTGTTATTTCTGTCTTTATATTCAGACTGGTGGAGAAATTATGCAGCGGAGTCCTATGGACCAAACTCTATCTGTGTGTACCAGAAGTCAGCTTTTGTAATGGAGCAGTGCACCAAAAAGGTCACTTATCCTGACTGGGGTTCTGGTTGCTACGAGGTACTGTCAATAATTACTTTGACCGAAGGACAGTTATTATATTTATTGAAAACAAAAAATAAATGCACTTTTGCAGCATAATAATGACAAACAAAACAGTGAAGAAACGAACCAGAGTCAAGTTACTTTTGAAAAGTAAAGAGTTGTAGTTATCGTTACTTTTTTGAAAAAGACATATTACATCTCATCTCATTCTCTGAACCCCTTTATCCTCATTAGGGTTGCGGGGGGTGCTGGAACCTATCGCAGCTGACTCTTGGCCAGAGGCAGGGGACACCCTGAATCGGTGGCCAGCTGATTGCAGGGCACAAGGAGACGGACAACCATGCACACTCGCACTCATACCTAGGGGCAATTTAGAGTGTCCAATCAACCTACCGTGCATGTTTTTGGAATGTGGGAAGAAACCGGAGTACCCGGAGGAAACCCACGCAGACCAGGGGAGAACATGCAAACTCAACACAGGTGGACGAGACCTGGATTTGAACCTAGGACCCCGAGCTGTGAGGACGACGTGCTAACCACTCATGCCATATATTACATTAAAAATAAATAAATAAAAATAGTATAAAATATTATTCGGCTGGCCACCAGTTCAGGGTGTCCCTTGCCTGGTGCCCAGATAGGCTCTAGCACCCCCTAGTAAGTTTGCAGCATGCTTTTGTTTAAACAGATTTTTGTGTGTCTGTAAACTGGGTTTTTGTGTCTGTTAGTAAGCCATACTTGTAAGACCCGCCCTACGCTGTCATATGTCTCTGACTGGGTTACCCAGACATCTTGCCCTTTATCTAATTTTAAGTTTTCAATGTATGTTGTATGTTTACATTATATATTATTATTATTATTATATGTCTATCACAGGTATTATGCTCACCTCAGGGCCTGACAGTGCACATTCAGGGACACACCTTCCTCTGTCTCTATCAAGGTCATCTCCTGAGTGTGAGTGTGCTTGTCAGAGACTGGGTATATAACGGTGTCCTGATCTGCCCTGCCTGTACCGACTTCTGTGATTACTGTCCGGTGCTCCAGGAGCTCCCAACAATGAATATCTCCAGGATTAAGACCATCGGTATGTATTTTATCTACACATTTAAACATACGTTTACTTTAGTTTGTTGTACGCTAAACAAGGCAATGCAGCATCTTTTGAAAAGATAATGAAGAAAAGGGTTGAAGAGGCTTATTTTTTCCTGTTGTTTGTGGTTATGCACCAAACAGCAGCTGAGAGTACCCACCCTTTTTAGAGTCCTTGCAAGTGGTTCCAGAGAGTGCCCCTACTGGGGAATCCCTCCTTTTGGGGGACTTAAATGCTCATGCGGCCAATGACAGCATGATTGGAAGAACCGTTCCGCTGATCAGAACCCGAGGGGGGTTCAATTGTTGGACTTCTGCGCTCGCCATTTATTGTCAATAATGAACACCATGTTCAAACATAAGGGTATCCATATGTGCACTTAGCACAAGGACACCTTTGGTCGTAGTTCGATGATCGACTTTGTTGTTCTGTCATCGGACTTGCGGCCGCATGTCTTAAACAATTGGGTGAAAAGAGGGGCGCAGCTGTCAACTCATCACCACTTGGTGGTGAGTTTGCTCCGATAGTGGGTGGAAGATGCCGGTCAGGCCTGGCAGACTCAAACATTTTGTGAGGATATGCTGGGAACCCCTGGTGGAGTCCCCAGTCAGAAAGAGTGGACACCAGCAGTAAGCAGAGCTGCCAACTACTCCGGAATTTCAGGAGTTTACCCGGAAATGCAACGCAAACTCCGGGACTCCGGACAACCTCCTTAAACTCCGGAAATCCCCAAAAATTGTCACTTAATTTTTTTTTTAAGCAACCATTTCAGAAAAGTACCAAATTTCCAATTTAAATGCCTCAAAATTCAAACCATCGCTACGGCTTCCGCCATCTTGATACAACTGCACTGTAAACCAGAAGACTTCGGTAACAAGAGTGCATTGTGAATCATCCGAGTTACAAATTCTGATGAATGATTTGTCTTGTGTGACTTCAGTGCAAATGGATATTGTGTGAATCGCATTCACTCTGGATAAACTCTGCAAATGGGACAAGGGTACTCCTGAAATGGGGTCGAGGGAGGTTGACAGCTCTGAGTAAGGGATGTCATCAGGCTGGAAAAGGAGTCCTATCGGGCCTTTTTGGCCTGTGGGACTTCGGAGGCAGCTGACGGATGCTGGCCAAGCGGCACGTGGCTCTGGTGATCTTTCACCCAAAAACCTGGAAATCAGAGGAATGGGCCCATGGAGAATGTTTTCCGGGTGGCTTCAAGGAAATTTTGGTCCACCATCTGACGTATCAGGAGAGAAGTGGTGCACCGTCAACACAGTTGGTGCTGTTGACCTCGACTCGGGATGTTGTGAATCGGTGGGCCGAATATTTTGAGGACCTCCTAAACTCCACCGACATGTCTTCCCATGGGGAAGCACAGCCTGGGGACTCTGAGGCAGATTCACACATCTCTGGGATTGAAATCATTGAGGTGGTTAAAAAAAACTCCTCGGTGAAAAGGCCCTGAGGCTTCCAGTCGGAGTTTCTAAAGGTTGATTGGGTTGACTAAAAAAGTTGGGGGTGATTTTTTTGGACTATACCAATTTATGAATACATGCAAATATTTGGATTTGCCATTGTGTTTCAGATCCATGCTCCAAGTCTTCTGGTACACCTGTCAATTTCAGTCTCCAGTCCACCCTTATTGCTGTGCTGCTCACCTGCCAATGCAACTGACAAAACTAAAA
Organism: Stigmatopora argus; assembly: GCF_051989625.1. Lineage (NCBI taxonomy): Eukaryota > Metazoa > Chordata > Actinopteri > Syngnathiformes > Syngnathidae > Stigmatopora > Stigmatopora argus. Next base: position 4,421,085 of record NC_135399.1, read on the forward strand.
GCAACATTTGACCTCAAATAAATAGCTTTGTGTTGCACTTTTCCTATTTAAACCATTCCTTTGTCTTTTATTATACTTATCGTATTCAAAATTTCAGGTTACGTGAATCCAATGAGAATAATCTTGAAAATAAAACAATAAATTAACAACAAAGAAAGATCAAACAGGCTTTTCTTTGTATTTTGGCCCTAGGAAAGGAAAAGGAGGAGGCAGCTACCTCAAACAGTTTATAGCATTGGCTTCCTTGTTGCCATGGATGCAATATGGTGTGACACAAGGACTCACACTGCCTTTTAATGCCTTCTGGGTATGTCTGTCTTAATTGGGTGACTCAATCGTTGAATGTACAGGTGTCAAACCAATTCCCCAAAGGGCCTAGTCACTAGGCCCTTTGGGGAAAACCTGCACCCACTAGGCCCTAGTGGGTGCAGGTTTTCTGACCAAACATTGAAGATGACGACACCTTATTAGTGTTATTAGTAGTTGATTGCAGGTAGTTGCTGCTTGTTTCAGCAGAAACCTCAATTAATGGTTTAAACCAGGGGTCCTCCCACTTTTTTCCTCAAAGATCTATCGTATTTTCTCGCATGTAAGCCGCATTTGTAACGAAAAAAATGATGACTGAATCAAGGGTATGGCTTATATGCTCACAAGACTTTCAGCGTTGCTATACCCTTTTTCACCAGTAGATGTCGGCATATTAAAGTTTACTATTTGTTGGTTATTTTCAGTTTTGCAGTAAGAAAACAAACATTACTCGTTGAATTACTTAATTAATAATCTGCTTTTGATTCATACAGTTTCTCAGAAATACCACGTGCGATGATTTTCCTTTCAAAGTAACACATTTGTACCTATTAAAGCCATGAATATGGAGGTGAAAATTGTGAATCAGGGGATGGCTTATATGGGAGAAATTGTAAAATTCAAGCATTTTAAGGGTTTATATAAAGCGGTGGCTTATATGTGAGAAAATACGGTACTTTTCAAGGAGCCAACCTCCTGGGCGGGGCGATTGTCACTGTTGTTAGAACGAGGGCAGCTCACACATGTCTTAAAGCACGTCGAAATAAAGCATAAATGCGGGTCGTTTATATTAACCGAGGCTGTCGGCACCGCACTTAGATTCTGATGAGACTGGAATGATTTTTAAATGTGTCACATATGCATGTTCAAACAAAGTGTGAGCATTGCGGTGTGCACATTGCGTTGTCGCAGTGTAAAAGATATTGTTCAGGCCTGAAGGGAATAAGAGACTGAATCAAATCTTACTGTCAGTCGATCTGTCAATAGTCGATAACACAAGAATTTCTACACATGATTTGACGGTTGCAAACTAACCTCATCTGTTTTATCTATCTTGTGGAATTTACTGAAACAGAAAGATAAATCATAGGATATGTTTGAATATAGATATATTATGACAGATAACGTTGAACAAAGACCACAGAGCACACTGCCACGTCAGCAGATTTTGTCTGGACCGCCAAACTTTGCCTGTGACAAGATTTAAATAGTGTCCAGCGATGATGATAGGTTCATTAAAAGTTATACTTTAATAAAAGAAAGACATCGGAGCACATACATCCGGCTTTACTTGCAAGTGACAATCAACCCTGACTCGTCCTCGTCACGGACTATTCTAAAAAAATGAATTCTCTCCTTCCCATTTACTTGCATTAGAATCAAAACAATTAAGGTTATCTTACTCAAAACAATTGCATAAGCGTCAACCCGATTAACACAATTAAGGTCAAAAAACAACTGCAACACCAATTGCATATCAGGTATTCAAAACAACAATTAATGTCGGAAATCAAACACAACTGCATAAGAATTTAAACAAGCAAGCCTCCATTCAGCAAAACAATTCCATATTAGGTGAACCGAGCAACACTATTTGCGAGTATTTTCGGAGGTCGATACGATATCGCCATCTTCTCCGGAATCCAAGTCAAAGCAATTTAAGAGTACTTCACAGATCTTCATTGCGAACTTGCGACTGGGTAAAGGGTCGAGGTTTTAATCCGAAAAGGTCCCTTGCAGCATTTGTTGCAATTTTTTCAAAGAAGCTGGATAACACTTAGACGCATTGCTGGGAGTGGGGGACCTGGCTTCAAATCCAGGTCGGGCCATGTGTGTGGAGTTAGCATGTTCTCCTCGGGCCTGCGTGGGTTTTCTCCAGGTACTCCGGTTTCCTCCCACATTCCAAAGACATGCATGGTAGGCTGATTGGACACTCTAAAATTGCCCCTAGGTATGAATGTGAGCATGAATGGGTGTCCCCTGCCTCTGGCCCGAAGTCAGCTAAAATGGGCTCCAGCACCCCTTGCGACCCTAGTTAGGATAAAGCTGTTCAGAAAATGAGATGAGAGAACCTGGATAACACTTAGAGGCAGTGCTGAGAGTTGAACCCAGGATTTCCTATATACTAGAGTCTAGAGACAGACAAGTTCACCAGCTAAGCCACAGCACCCATTAACAAATAAAGACTTTGTAAAAAAAAAAAAAATCACGAAAAAAACCAAATTAATCTAATCTAATAATTCAAAGGTTGCAAACTCAATTTGAGAAAACCTATCAAGTTTGAAAATGATGGGTATCCAAATATTTGCAGAACGCAGTTCTCTTGAGAAATGCTTTTTTATTTTTAAAGCGAATGAAGGTGTCTTGACTACCATAATGGTTGCTGTGTTGCGGCCATGCTCCATTCCAATAGGTGGCGGTAATACAACAAAAGTGAGATGTATTTTTTCAAGATCCAACAAAAGAAGAAAAGACGCGTGACCTGTCACATCTCTACCAACATGTCAGCGACCGTCACTGGTTTTAATAGACCAAGACATGGCTCAAAATCCAGTGCCCAGATAGATCAAGGGGTCAACATTATCCAGGTAAATTTCTCCACAACTTCAAGCAAGCTGGCGAGCCAGACTAGCGTGTGTTTCTTAAGCCATTAACTAATGTGTTTACAATTATAGCCCTCAAAACCGTATAGACTATATAACGGCATAGGGTTGTATAAAGCATAATATAGTATAAGACTCGCCTTGTTTGTTTCGCGTTGTACTTTATCATGCAACAACAAAAAGCGCAAAATACAACGAAGCACTGTTAGTAAAAGTCACAAAATAATAGTAACTCTTCTCGTATCAAACCAATGTGTCCATGACAGTGCAAATGCAGTTCTTTTCTTTTTTGACCTGGATTGGTTGCCAGACCTCGTATGTCGATTTACTCGTGTCTCAAATCAACTTTTCCCGTAGAAATGAACGAAATACAAATTAATTCGTTCCCACCCAGAATAGTGGAATGGAAAAACATTTTATTTGTTCTAATTCGCCATCTAATAACTGTAACTAATAACTATCTACTAATGGTTATGATGTTGAATACTAAAAAGAGACATTATTCAGTACAATGCGGAGTGTGGGAGGAGAGACTTTTTGCTCGGCAACACGCTCGTAACATAAACAACTTTAAATGAACTTGGATTACGATACAGACACATACAAAAATAAACCCTGACTTTTAGAGTGTCCAATCAGCCTACCTTGTATGTTTTTTGACTGTGGGAGGAAACCGGAATACCCGGAGGAAACCCACGCAGGCCTGGGGAGAATATGCAAACTATATTGGGAAGCATTGCCTTTTGACCTCAGGTGTCAAACCGATTCCACAAAGGGCCAAGTAGGTGCAGGTTTTCCTACCAACCAATGAAGACGACACCTTTGCACCAATCTGTTCTCCTTCTAATGTAAATTGTTGACTGCAGGCGCTGCTTGTTTCAGCAGAAACCCCATTGGAAGATAGGAAAACCTGGTCCCATTTGGCCCTTGTGAATGACTGAGCAATTCAGGGAAGCTCCTTTAATATACAAGCATGGTACCCACCTGCTGCCAACAGGCTTGTTCAAAATCAAGCAGTTTGACAGAGCTGTTGAATAAAAGTGATTACCATCTGGAATTAAAGACCTTGATTTAAAGATAAAGAACAGAGGGAATCAAAGCAGAGCTTGCTATTGTCCGGTCGTTTACAATATCTGTATTCTCATAGGTGGAAACCTGGGAGGATGACGAGCAGAGTGCGAAGTTGGCAGAAATTCTTGAGCTGCTTTTGGCTGCTGGATATTTCAGATCCCGCATCAAAGGACTGTCACCTTTTGATAAGGTACAGTGCTCCATGTTTTTGCAGACCTGCAAAAGTCGAGAGGCGAACCAGGTGTTGCCTTCCTATAATGCAAAACACATTGAAAAATGAATTATATGGAATTTTCATATGTAGAATTTCACAACATTTTCCCCAATAATAATAATTGCAGGCATACCAAATTTGTCTGTAAAAGCCTTCAAATTCTGTCTCCTGTTGGCCCATCTGTATAAGGCTATGCCATGATGTAATATCAATATATACAGTCCTACCTCTACTTACGAATGCCTCTAAGTACGAATTTTTCAGTTTTTTTTTAGATGAAAATGAGTGACTTGAGATTCGAAAAAGATCCAAGTTACGAAATCCCCCCAAAAGTAAATGCATTTCCTTATCCGTTATTTTATTTTGAAAAAAATTCCCGCGGATGAATTGATTCTGACTTTAGAACATCGCTACCCTCTACTGGGCTATCATTTCATTGCTCTCATTCTATCCCATATAATGACAATAAAAGCATTCAATTCAATTCATTTGGCTGTCTCACAACAACCACTTTCCAACATCCAATTATGATATAATACATACATACAGGTATTGCTTGGGAAGGAGCATAGAAAGTTGCTTACTGCAGATGTAGAAGATATTTTATTTCTTGTGAAGTGCAACCATCAACAACAGCACTTTGGTCATAATAAAAGCATCCAGGGGTTTTCTTTTCCTTATCCGAGGTAGAGTCAAGGCTGTACCATTTTAAGCAGGGAAGCTCAGGCTTCCTTCCCTTTCCTTGTCAACTCATCCAGCATGCCCAGGAGGAAATATCTGCGGGTCAGCTTGGAAAGATATTCTTCAATGTTTACTAGGTTACTGTTCACATTACGTGGTGAAAAAAGTACTGTATTTACTCGCATATAAACCGTCCGCGCGTATAAGCTGCATCCTGAAAATTGCCTTGAATTTTTTTAATTTTACAATTTCTCGCGTATAAGCCGCCCCCTGATTCCCAATTTTCACCTCCATATTCACGGTTTTAATAGGGAGTACAACTGTGTTACTTTGAAGGGAAAATGTTAAGAAAAATCACAAGTGGTATTTCTGAGATACTGTATGAATCAAAAGTGCATTATTAGGGTCAATATCATAAGGAAGTTAATATGTCTGTCTTTGTAAATGCAAAATATCAAACTATTCAATTTGAAAAAAGAAGTCTATCTTAAATGATAACCTGATGCTTTCTACTTACAGAAATTACAATTTTCTTACCAGAAGTTTAAGATGTTGTGGCAGCCATATTGCTTCTAATGTCAAAATATCTCAATGCTTTCGATGGTACTACTCCAATAGTTGTCACTTTCGAACAACAAATACAATGAAAAAAAATCAAAGTGGAATTTAGTTTTATTTTAAAATCAAGGCTACTCGCGTTTGGCCAGTCAGACCACGTTTAACTAGGTTTAGACGGCAGAGCCCTAGGTAAGATGGCTGCCCGGGACCTAGGTAAGATGGCTGTGCCCCAAGCGAGCAGTGATGGGAACATGAGTTTTTTTCACGTTTTATGGAAGATGCGCGCATTTTTTTCCCTGAATTTCATCCATAGACGTCAAAATAAATTTTGTTTTGCGTTTTATCTGGTTATCTTTTCTTTATTTTGAAATAAATGCTTGCGTCATGATGTCACGGCGCAATTGCGTCATGATGCAACGGCGCCATTTGCCGTGACGTCATCGGATCACGGCACCGTTAACTTGCAGTATTTTTGCATGTCGTGATTTTATGCGCATATAAGATGTACCCTATATTCAGTCATAATTTTTTGTCAGACAAAAGCGGCTTATATGCGAGTAAATACGGTACATGGATGTTACATATTGGCCTAAAAATGCCCCACCATGTGACCTTCGTAAAAATGGCACATCTCCTTAATCTCCCTTTACATGCATTTTTTTTTCCACTGGTTCTTCAGGTTGTTGGCGGGATGACCTGGTGCATCACTACCTGTAGCTATGATATTGACATCGATCTTCTTTTTCAAGAAAACTCGACCATTGGTCAGAAAATGTAAGTGGTTTCCCAATTTGCCGGATGTAATGTTCAGTTTGAGAATTGGGTGTGGTTGAAAAGACAATACATTTCAAGGGGTTAGAAGTTATGTTTCATTCAGCCCGTTAGTGTGGGTGCTGATGTCCTAAGTAGTTTTTTTCCAAAGGGTTTAAACACAGTTTGTTTCCTGGATGAGTGCAACCTGCGAGATGAACCGTTTTTTTTTTAACTTGACTTTCTTATTGTAAGTCAGGTATGATGGAAGGACAGGACCCCCACAATTTTTGGTTCAAGTCGGTACTTTGCACTCAGACAGAAGATCCTCTCTGTTGTTGCATATTTTCTCTGAAGCTAAAAGTCATTTTAAACAATCTATGAACCCTCTTTACTAATTAGTTTGTGTGAGTGGTAAAAGTGAGGTCAGATGTGTGTCCCCAGGAATGTGATGCTGTCCAACTTAGTGCTAGATGAATTCCGATTTGGAATGATTCCTTGGTCATTTCAAGTCCTGCAAAAAATACGGCTGCAAATAGCACAATTTTCCCCACACCTGAGACCCTCTATTCAAAAGCCAAATTCTTCCAGCCATATTGAGCATAACTTCAATTCTTATTCATTTCTATGACTGATCCTCATCTAATTTTCTGAACCGCAGACTCACACCCATACCTTTATTTCTATATTTTATTTTGATGGTCTTAGTTTTAGTTTCAATTACTCAACAATTTGATGAAGTCATTCATTTTCTGTACCACTTATCATCAAAAGGGTTGGAGGCTAGAGCCAACTATGGGCTAGTAGGCGGGGGACACCTGGAATTGGTTGCCAGCCAATCACACTCGTACTTAGGGGCAACTTAGAGTGTCCAACCAGACTAGCATCCATGGGGAGAAACCAGAGTACCCAGAGAAAACCCAAGCAAGTCCGGGTAGAATATGCAAACTCCACACAGGAAGGTCGGAATCCACCGGGGATTGAACCCTCAATCTCAGAACTGCGAGGCGGGCACCCCAATTTGATTAATGACATTGTAAATTGTAAATAAATTGTAGATTCAAACAATGGTTGGAGAAATGATTTGCAATATTTCTGTTTGCAGAGCTTTGACTGAGAAAATAGTATCTGTTTTGCCAAAAATGAAGTGTCCTCACCAGCTGGAACCTCATCAAATCCAAGGGCTTGATTTTATTCACATTTTTCCAGTTATACAGGTATATATGTGCACTGGTGGCTGGATGAAATACATAAATACTACTTTATTAATCGTCTGAGGAATATCCAAATGCCTATTGTTTTACCATGTATGTTAAGGATTATAATCTCTTATTTTCATACCCTATTTTTTGTAAATCGAGAAATGTAGCTTTATTTAAGTTAGTACTTTTTTGTGTGTTTATTTTTCTTGGTAGTGGCTAGTGAAACGGGCCATAGAGACCAGAGAGCAAATGGGTGACTATGTGAGAGCTTACTCTATATCTCAATTCCAGAAGACCTACAACCTTCCAGAGGTACCTGTGTGTCCAATTTATTTATATACACTATGATTGATAAAAATAACAATACCAAATATGATCAACAAAACCAACGCAAAATGCTTTTCATACAGTAGCCATTTGGTGCCACACATTCAACTCAGTATCTCCTGTCCCAAGCTTAACAATGGCCCAAGAGGTGCCTTGTCTTGTTGGATAACATTAGGTACACTTGTCTACCAGTAGTGTCCTGTCCGCTAAACACCCGCGGGAAGCGCCACGTGGATTAAAATTGTAAAGTTAGTTTTAAATATCTATGCTTTGCCTCAAATGTTAAATTTAAAAAAGGAAATTTACAAGCGCAGCAGCCCATCGCTACTAAATTACTGTAGAGACACATCCCAGATTCTCTTTTTTGACTGACTGTTTAACAGTAAACTCTTGCTCATGAGCTGGCTACCTTATTTCCATAACAATTTAGAGAACATTAGTCTTTTTTGTTGTTTGTTTGTTTGTCTTTTAAATGATCCTAATTGATTCCTTTTCCCTGTACACCTAAGTGACAAATTGAGTCACTGCCAATTTGTAAACAGCTAAAAAAAAATCTAAATGCAGTCGTACCTCTACTTACAAAATTAATTGGTTCCAGAACTTTTTTCGTAAGTTGTAAATTTTGTAAGTAGAACAGTACTTTATATGTAAATAATTCGTTCCACTTCCCCACAAAACTACAAACTAAACCCTCAAAAATTCATCAGTGTCCCAAATTTCTAGGAAAAGTGTGAAGACACACAAAAATGAGAGAAAATGATCATAAAAATTTTTAATAAGCCATTAAAAATTAATAGACATGCAAAATCTATTTGTGTTGAAGGGCATGTGCATGTGTCAGGAAGCTAACATTCGGCAACAGAGGCAGAGAGCACATGAAGACATGATCACACATCTAATAAAAATAAAATTAAGAATTCAAAACAATATTACATTGAACTTTTAATCTCTTTCATTAACGTTTCATGATCTCTTTGGCATCTAATTTTTCACCCATTTTATTTATCACGTCTGCTTCTTGTTTGGATTTAAGTGCTTGTTGACAGACGTTTTGAGAAAATTCAATCAAAAGACAATTGCCTTTGACGATTTTTAATAATGTTTCTAAAATGCACAAGACTAACGTCGTCAAAGGGGCGATCGCACAACTCGTGAACACTTTTTCAGGATGTTTTTCCACAAAGTCGCAAAGTCCATAAGATTTCTCCCCCTTTTTTTTCTGCTTTGTACTGTTGGAATGGTGGCTGCTTCCTCCTCAGCCACCTTCTCGTTGAAATCCTCGTGTATTGCCGAGTGTTGCATTAACTCCTGGTCCTTTGAGAGTTCGTTTTGGTGCCCCTCGACCAAGTCGTCAACGTCCTCCTTACTGACCACAAGCCTCATCGCCTACCCCCGCGACACAATTTCGCCCACCGCAGGCTGCGGTTCAGGTTGAGGCTCCATTGTGAGTTTGTCGAAGGCACTCGGCGGCCACCGCTTCCTCCAAGCAAAACTTCAAGCCCACAACGACGAACGGCGGTGAAAAAAAACAAGAGAATCTTGAAACATGAAGAGTTGTTGTCAACTGCAAGTCCGTCCATCAAAGGCACTCGGCCACAGCTTCTTCCAAGAATAAGTTTAAGCTGACAACGGCGGTCAAAGAAACATGGAGGGTTGTTGTGAGACAGCCAATGAGAGCCTAGTATCAAGCAAGAAGCAGTGCATCCGCGAAAAAATTTAAATAGAATAACGGATATGTTTTCGTAACTTGGATCTTTTTCGTATGTTGAGGCACTCATTTGCATCTCAAAAGGTTTTGTAACCTGAGAAGTTCGTACCTAGAGGCATGCGTAAGTCGAGGTGTGACTACGAGTATTTTTTTTTCATTCACATTTGATTCGGTGTCTATTTTGAATGCTTGCTCAGTACTGTTCGTTGGTGTCAATGCTGTTAGGTTTATCCTTAGGTATTTCCAAATTCAGCTTTCAATAAAAAAGGCATCTGTAGTCACATCACCATTTAATTCTTGCAAGAAGAGAATACATCCTCCCGCTCGTCCGGTCAAGATTATTCTAACAACTCGAAGTCCGCTTCGCTAATTTATTCATAAGATTTTAACGCCCTGCCCCACAGAAGTGTAAACATTCGTAGAGTCTCACAACAATTTTGTACAGTTATCAAAACAATTGTAGGTCTTGTCGAATCTTCCCGAAACAGTCCTTGGTTCCCAAGAGTGCTTGTTGTGAGACCATCTTCCGAAGCCGTAAACAGTCCTTGGTTCCCAAGAGCACCTGTTGTGAGATCTCTCCATGCCCAAGGCCATTCCCTGTCCTCTTGATGTGAACCACAGTCCTTACTTTAGTAAGAGATGCATTAAAATGGCTTTTATTAATGCCAATAACTAACATAAAAGCACAGCGATCAACACATATATATTGTTTAATATTGTTACACATTTAGGATGAGCATTACTATTCCTAATAAGCAAATATATTGATTAATATAGTAAGCATGTTTATAATAAGGCTTTCTATTCCTAAATAAGCATTGCAAACACATTTATAATAATGATTACTCCAACAAATGCAATTCGGTATCACCTAATTTAGCACTTCATAGTGGTTGATGTACCTGCATCCAATGGTTTACAAATTCTAAGACCATTTGCATTTGAGACTTCAAGCTTGAAGATGAATTAATTGACCGACGAATGAAAGTCCATACTCTTTAGATTATATACTTTTCTGTAGACAATTTATACATAGTGTTGTCTGACAATTAATGCATACAATAATATTTGATCATAAACTATCAATATTAATTCAGGATAATAATATTCTTGTGTTGCATAAGGTTTACTGCAATAAATCCCAAAAATGTGTTCAATACATTGCCTAACATATAATGTTAAATCCTAACAGGATGAAGAGTTCGATCAGAGAAGAGGCCAGGCAGTAGGAGCAGTTCTTGATGTACTGGTGAGCTGCAAAGCATTTCTAACGTCATTAAAGAAAAACTTCATTAAAACATGTTTGCTGAAAGTAATAAAGTAGTATACAAATTGCAAATTACTTAAACTGCTGATCAATTAAAAAACATCCTGTTTAAATACCAAAAATGACACATTATGATTTCAGTTTTACCCACACTCTTTCGTAGGAGGAGTAAATTATGGACTGCCAAACCTAACAAAATGCTGGACTTTAATTCGAGTGTCGAATATTTTGCAAGCCACAGCGGGATAGATAGGAAAAAGATTTAGATGAGATGAGATGGACGACACGTGATCATGCTTTTGTCTGTCCCATTAAATTTAGCTTGTCATTGAATTTTGAAAATCAATTTACCCATTACAGGAATTATACAAACCTCAGAGAAAATACAGAAGACAAAAGGACGCAGGGGAACTACTGGATGAGGAGTGCAAGGTTCAATCTACATTGTTGGAATATGGCAGGTACTTTTTTCCGTCCAAGTTTTATACTTACAGGTCTTGAAAAATAATGCATATGTATTGAAAAGTTGAAAACCAAGAGAGAATATTATTGTGATCTGAAATCCTGAAGAAGGAATCTGGCCTTTTAAAGATGACAATTTTGGGCATCTGGGATCCTTTGATTTTTATAAAGCCAAATCTGTCTTATTTTGCTTGTTTTTACATTTATTTGCTTTTGAGGGGAACTACACCAAGAACCTTGATAATGACTGCAATATTAATACACTACGTACTCACCAAAATTGTAGGAACACTTTAAAGAAACAGATTAGATGCATCAGATCTCAATATGATGTTAGAAATCTATACAAATAACGACAGGGCAATGTCTTAGGGGGGAAAAGGGATGGCAAGTCTTTGAATGGAAAGTTTTCAGCCTGCAGAGGGCTTAATTGTGTACAGAAATCCCTCGATTATCACATCGTCACTTATCACAAATTCACTACTTTGGGATTTTTTCCACTTAATTATTTAAAAATATATATATAGTCATAAAAATGTGAAAATCCACACTGAAACTTGTAAGCGGAAGCCACTCTTGCTACTAGGACTCAGCACTTGAGGAAAAAATCTATATAATAGGGGTGGCCCTACTTTGCGATTTTTTGATTATCGCGGCCATGTCTGATCTACATTAACCGCGATATTTGAGGGATTACTGTCGACACCCTAAAATCAGAGTGAAATGAAGATGTGGCAGGCAAGTCAATTTTTTTCAAGAAATTAATTTCTGCAAAATCAAAATGCCAATATCAATATCTTGTGTGGCCCCTACAAGCCTTTATGCATGCTTGACAATGCCATGGCATGCTCCTAATGCCATGACGGATGGTGTCTTGTGGGTCTGCTTCCCACATCTGTGTGAGAGCATCCCTGAGCTGTTGTACAGCCTGAGGAGCAACCTGGCAGAGCCTAATGGACCGAAACATAATGTCCCACAGATGCCCTTTGGGTTTAAGTCGGGGGTCGTAAAGGCCAGTCAGTTGTTTCAATTCCTTCTTCCTTCAGGTTTTTGCCACATGAAGCTGGGGATTGTCGTGGATTAGGAAGAAACTAGGACCTACTGCATCAGCGTAGGGTCAGACAATGGGTTCAAGGATTTCATCACGATAATTTATGGCAGTCAGAGTACCATTTTCTAGGCAGTAGACCTCTGTGTATATGCCATCACTTCCCCACCACCAAATCTGTCATGTTGAACGATGTTGCAGCCATCATAACGTTCTCCTCGTCTTTTACGACTATCACCCTCAGGGTGAACGTGCTCTCGTCTGTGAAAAGTATGGTGCCAATGGCGTACTTGGCAATTCTGGTGTTCTTAAGAAAATGCCAGTCGTGCTCTACATTGCTGGGCAGTGAACATAGGGCCCACTACTTCCATGCAGTCTGTTCCGGATTGTTTGGGTAGAGACATTCAAAACAGTGGCCCTCTGGAGGTCATTCTGTCGGGCACGAGCAGTGCTCAGCCTGTTCTGCCTTCCACAAAGGAGAAGGTATTGGCCCTGCTGATGAGTTGAGGATCTTCTACAGCCCTGCCCTCAGCTGCTTAACCAACAACAACAAAAATATCTGAAGTTTTAATTAATTTAATGCCAGTCCCAATGAGAAAAAAGTGTTCCTTGAATTTTTGTGAGCAAGATATTTTTTTCCAATTTATTTTTTCACTCATGAAGAACTTTTTAAAACACTGATCTGATACAACTGTACAGTATATATTGTAATGCATATTTGTTGGTACCATGGGAGTGAGAACAAAACCAACGATTACCCAACAGGGAAAGTAAATTAATCTAGCTCCCCCCAAAAAACCTGGTATAACACAATGAATGATTTTTTTTGTGATATACTTTTACAAAAGGCGGGGGAATCTGGCTATGTGGAGTTTTAAAGCTATATTTGAACAAGATTCTTGAATAAAATCTTTTGAGCCATATTGATCCGTCATGTAGACTCATGCCATGTAGCTGCGATTGAATAGAAAGTGTTTGATTTGTTTTGTCTTTTCTAATTGAATACAGACACAGTTTCTAATTATGCCATGGGTCTATTCTTATTCGTAAAACGTAACAGTGTCAAGTTTTCAACAAACACTTCAGACTAAATACCTTAAATGTTGATCTGTCATTCAAAACAATACCCGATAAGGAGCAAGACTATCAAATAAATCTAGGTAGTAACATGAGTGCTAATCTAAAAGAGAAACGTTGCCTTAATGGAGTGTCAATAGTTGTCCATGTTACGTCTGATTGAACTAACCGGTAATACAATTCAACATTTCTATTGGATAATAGGTCTTACCAAGCTTCGGGCTTATCGTATTAGAAAAGGGGTTTTTGTTGGATTCCGGCTGGGGTTAGCATCTTTTCTTTGCACATTTACTCAGCTTGCCCAGAGGAGAGTGCTTAATATATAAAATTATATCTGCTGTAGTAACAAGTTCTAATGTTTTATTTCTAGGCGATATGGTGTCAGCAAACAATACAAACAAGATAAGGTGGGTTGCACTTATCAAAATTACATATTAATGTATCTGCACATCTGATTGATGATGCAATGTAAAATATTCTGTATCCTTCCACCAACACATCTGAATCAAATAATCGGGATCGGTATGAAGCTTCTGGACAGCTTGCTGAAGAGTTGATCATTTGATTCAGGTGTGGTAGAGGAGGCAGATATGCAAATCAGACTGGATAGGGGCTCTTGAGGACCGGACTTGGCCACCCCTGCTTTAAATTGTCCCTAGGTATGAGTGTGAGAATGAATGTCTGTCTCATCGTGCCCTGCGATCGGCTGGCCACCGATTCAGGGTGTCCACGCCTCTGTCCTGAAGTCAGCTGGGATAGGCTCCAGCACCCCACGCGACCCTAATGAAGATACCAATTTACCAATTTCGTCATACGCAGTTTCTGGGTGTGATGACAAGTAGGCTTTTGTTGTTGATGATGACGACGGCCTATGTCCGATTATTATTATTATTATTATTATTATTATTATTATTAAAGCGGTTCAGAAAATGAATGAATGAAATAAGTATAGAACATCTGCGTCTCCTGTCATTGCTAGGATTCTGTGGTGTGTCCGAGCCATCTATCAATAACATTCCAAACGCTTGCTAACATTGATACTAATGCGTTCAGAATGTTTCCTATGTCAATACAATCAAGCATGTTTGAACCATGTGAGCCAGAATCCACTTCTGAATGAGATAAAACTGTTTTATTGCAGCGACACTGAGCTTCAGCTCATGTCGACTATTACAGACATCCTAGATCAACCTAAAATAAACTTTTAAAAAAACAGACCAAAAAAGTTTCTGCCTAGAACACATAGATTCAGAAATCACTCGTTCTCAGCTTATTCCCATGTTTTCGGCTATTATTTTCAAACACAGCCAATTTATTTAGAAGAAAATCATCAAAATGACCTTGCAGCATCTAAGCAATCGCAAAGGTGCACAGGCATCATTGAATCCCTGTCCAATATTAGAATACAATTAAAGATACAGTACATTGATTACATTCATCATTTTAGAGTATTGCTTAGAAATGTCTTTTTATGCATCTATTTCTGGATCCTAAATCTGTGCATGCTACCTTTTAGACAGGTGAAAAAATGCCTTTCACATTAAAGGATTCTGTGGCACACGTCTCAGAAGAAGAAGCACAGTGGGTGGCAGAGGAGGTGAGCATTTACATTTGAACTGTATTCTAGATGCATGATTACTGTATTTGTTTGGATCTTAATTACATTTTTATGTTTCTAAAAGTACATGCCATATCCACACGAGTTATTTGCTTAAATGCTACACAGAGCATCAATTTGGAAAATGTTTGACCATAATTTCTTTTACGATGATTAGATAAACTTATAATTAATAGATGGATTGAACAAGTTATTTCAAGTAATGAAGTCGCTGATGGTGTAGTGGGACATTAGCCATACTTCGGTGCAGGCATCCTTGTCTAATGTTTAAGAGACCTGCAATCAGCACACTGTATTCTCGAGAAAACACATTTGTTTGGCCATTGGTCCTGATTTTCTTAGTTTAATTTACATTTTAAGTGCCCCAAACTGAGCAAGTGTCTGCTTTTCACATAGAAATGTTGTTAAATAACAATTATAGAAAATAATCACTTCGCCTGTATACCAAGACACGTAAAGTGAAGGCCAAAACTTTAGGAAGAATAAAGGAAAGGCAAAATTATTAAATATTCATTCATTTTCTGAAACGCTTATTTTAGGATGACCTAAGCTTATCTTTCAATTATTGCGGCCATGTTTGGTCTACATTTTTGGCGAAATTCGAGGGATTACTGTACTTTGTTAAATATAAGCCTTGATTTTAAGTTGGATGTGGAAATGCATCTCAATTTGAAATCATGTAATATTCAGTTTCTTTTTATGAGGATCTGATGAATTGATAAAGGAATGGATAGGTTAAGTTGTTTTATATTGGTGGTCCAATGAGATTTACAAATACGTATGTCAAGGAAAAGGAAAATAAGTTGCAATTTTTGGTCTGCAATTGTTTAATTAACCTGTCATAAGACAAGAAAGCATTAAAATCCAGCTCCAAAGATCAATGAGTATACATCCATAGTGTTTACCTACCATGTTTGAACATTTTTCTTCAGTTTACTATTAATTTGTTGTCACGTAAGTAGATGCCAAAGTGTTTTGGCTTAATGTCTCCTCCCATTTTTGGACACCTAATTTAGTTTAACATTTCCTTTTGATATTTATGCATAACTTTTGCTGTTAGACTTTATTTGCCAGAGGGTCTTAATGTATGTGTTTTTGCTTACAAGCCTTATACTCAATCAATTGCCGGTAAAAAAAAAAATTCCCTCTTCACTCTAGATCCGCATTAAAAACCTGATGGACACAATGGCCTCCATGGCCAATTTAGAGGTAGGCCAAAACCTAATTTTCTTTTCCTTAAATTGTCTCAATCACTCATTGTATTTGTTCTCAGATTTATGGTGCATCTCATCTCATGTCATCTCATTTTCTCAACCGTTTTATCCTCATTGGTATTGCGGGGGTGCTGGAGCCAATCCCAGCTGTCTCCGGGCCAGAGGCGGGGGACACCCTGAATCGGTAGCCAGCTGATCACAGAGCACATGGCGACGGACAACTATGCACACTCACACCCATACCTAGGGGCAATTTAGAGTGTCCAATCAGCCTACCATGCATGTTTTTTGAATGTGGGAGGACATGCAAACTCTGCACAGATGGACATGACCTAGATATGAACCCAGGACCCCAGATCTGTCAGGCCGACGCACTAACCACTCGCTCCACCGGGCCGCTATAGTGCATAATAATAATATAATAATAATAATCGGACATAGGCCATGTCGTCATTACCACAACACAAAAAGCCTACTTGTCATCACACGCAGAAACTGCGTGTGACGAAATTGATGGTGCTTCTCCATAAGCTACGTTTAATCGGCAAAAGACCTAAATAAGTGTAAGTTACGGACTTGTAATTTGTCATTCCGCTGTTGTGGTCGCTTACCTCTCGATTACATACAGGTCGCTTACCTCTCGATTACCGCACACTGTCTGCCACTTACCTTCCTTCAAGTCAGCTAGTAGGAGGCAGATCACCAACCAAACATCTATTCATATGCCGCAGAAGGGAATGTGTGTATGTTAGCGTGAGTTTAGATGTCTGATGGATGTGGGGAAAAAACTGTCCTTAAGCCTATTTGTCCGAGCTTTGTGGGACCTATAGCGTCTGCCAGAGGGCAGCAGCTGGAACAGATTGTGACCAGGGTGGTAAGGGTCCCCTATGATGTGCTTGGCTCTGCTGAGGTAACGCGGGCTGGCAATGTCTTCAAGTGAGGGCAGAGAGCAGCCGACAATCCTCTGGGCAGTGTTAATCACTTTCTGCATGGCCTTTTTGTCTGCCGCCGTGCTTCCAGCGTACCACACTGTGATGCCGTACGCCAGGATGCTCTCGACAGTGGTTCTATAGAAGGTTCTCAGAAGATAGGAGCCCAAGTTGTTCTTCCTGAGTACCCTGAGGAAATGGAGTCGTGTCTGAGCCTTCTTCACCACTGCCGTGGTGTTTGTAGACCATGAGAGCTTGTCCGTGACGTGGACCCCCAGGAATTTAAAGGACTGGACCCTGTCTACACATACTCCATTTATGAGGAGTGGGGCCAGATCTGTGCCGTGTTTGCGAAAGTCCAAGATAATTTCTTTAGTTTTCGTGGTGTTCAGTGTGAGATTGTTCACCGAGCACCACGAAGACAAATTGTTGACCTCATCTCTGTAAGCCGACTCATCCCCTCCTGAGATGAGTCCGACCACAGTGGTGTCGTCAGCGAATTTGATGATGGCGTTAGACTGGTGGGTGGGTGCACAGTCGTAGGTGTACAGGGAGTACAGAAGAGGACTCAGTACACAGCCTTGAGGGGAGCCAGTGCTTAGTGTAATGGAGGAAGAGAGGTGGGGACCAAGTCTAACAGTCTGTGGTCGGTTGGTCAAGAAGTCCTTTATCCAGCAGCAGATTGAAGAGGATAGTCCAAGGTGGGAGAGTTTGTCAGTCAGAATGTCCGGTTTTATGGTATTGAAGGCTGAGCTGTAGTCAATGAAGAGCATCCTCACGTAGTTCCCAGGGTGTTCCAGATGGCTCAGTGCTGTATGAAGAGCAATGGCAATAGCATCATCAGTGGACCTGTTTGCCCTATAAGCAAACTGGTGAGGGTCAATTGAGGGAGAGATAGTATTCCTGATATGGCGGGCTACCAACTTTTCAAAGCACTTCATGATCACAGGCGTGAGGGCAACAGGCCTATAATCATTCATGCTGCCAATGGTTGGCTTTTTGGGGACAGGGATGATGGTGGCAGATTTCAGACAAGATGGAATGATGGATAGTTGCAGGGAACAATTGAAAATATTTGTGAAGACTCCAGCCAGCTGGTCAGCACAGGCTTTGAGCACCTTCCCAGGTACCCCGTCAGGGCCCGCAGCCTTCCTGGTGTTCACAGACCGCATTACTAGTCTCACTTCCTGTTCCCGGAACGTCAGTGTGTTGCTGCAGGGTGGTGGTGGGGGTGTTGAGACTGGGCCTGATTTGTCAGTCTCAAAGCGGGCAAAGAAACGGTTCAAATTCTCCGCTAGTGAGGCATCTGCATTAACAGACATAGTATTGTTGTTGTAGTTGGTAATATGTCGTATTCCTTGCCACATCTTCTTTGGGTTATTTTCTGTGAAGTGCTCCTCAATTTTTTTGGTATATGCTGCCTTGGCCTTTTTAATGCCTCTTTTCAGCTCAGCTCTGGCAGCGCTATATTTTATCTTGTCCCCTGATCTAAAGGCGGAATTACGGCATTTGATGAGTGCCTGTGTCTCATTGGTCATCCAGGGTTTTTGGTTAGGAAAAACCCGTATTCGTTTATCTATAGTGACGTTGTCGATGCAGTTTTTTATGTAAGAAAGAACAGAGTCCGTGTAGTCCTGGAGGTTGTCGTGTACAAAAAGTTCCCAGTTGGTGCGGGAAAAGCAGTCCTGCAGCTGAGAGAGTGCGTTGTCGGGCCAAGTTTTTATTGTCTTTATTTGTGGCGTTGTTTGCCTCCGGAGTGGAGTGTAAGCGGGGGTGAGAGATAGGCAGAGGTGATCTGATCCAGCTAGGTGAGGTAGGGAAGTGGCTTTATAAGCATGTTTGATGTTAGAATAGACATGGTCAAGAGTTTTGTCTCCTCTAGTATTACAATTTACGTATTGAATAAACTTAGGTAAAACAGTCTTTAAACACGCCTTGTTGAAATCACCAGCGACAATAAAAACTCCATCGGGGTGAGCAAGCTGTTGTTTGTTAACAGCCGCTAGCAGGAGGTTAAGTGCCGTGTTAACGTTAGCATTCGGAGGTATATAGATAGCCGTTGCTATGACGACGGTAAGCTCTCTTGGAAGATAATAGGGCCTACATCGTATTGCTAATAACTCTAAATCCGGGGAACAGTGAGTGTCAAT
This sequence comes from Stigmatopora argus, assembly GCF_051989625.1. Taxonomy (NCBI): domain Eukaryota; kingdom Metazoa; phylum Chordata; class Actinopteri; order Syngnathiformes; family Syngnathidae; genus Stigmatopora; species Stigmatopora argus. The sequence continues at coordinate 4,440,270 of NC_135399.1, forward strand.
AATTTTACTGTCGCAACACCATTCATTATGTACATACATGCACAGTCCTCCGCCCTTGCTTTTGCCTGTTGATACTTTAGAACGGTCGTTGCGAAAAAGCGTTCGGCTAGCTAGCGATACCGCCGCGTCGGGGATATGCGGGTGTAGCCACGTTTCGGAGATGATAATAATATTACAGTTTCTAACAAAGCTGTTGGTAGCAATACGAAGTTCCAACTCATCCATTTTGTGGGTGATGGATCGGGCGTTGGTCAAAAGGATACTGGGAAGCGGCGCTTGGTGAGGTTGTTGTTTCAGCTTAGCAGCAAGGCCCCCTCGGCATCCTCGCTTCTGTTTCCTGTCCCTTCGCCGCCTTCGACGCGCTTTTGGTGGGCTGGCTAGCCACGGAGATCCCGGAGAGTGTGTTAAGAAATCGGATGTATCGCATATCCTTCGGATAGTGAGTAAATCCTGGCGACTGTAAGATAACGAACGACACCGAACTGGAGAGCTTAGAGCCGCAGCGTCAGTGCGCGCCGCCATCTTGCATCATCTGTAAAGAAAAGAAAAAAAACATCTCATTTCCCGCTTTTTCTGAAGTCGGGTCACGGGGGCAGCAACTTCAGCAGGGAGGCCCAGACTTCCCTCTCGCCAGCCACTTCATGCAACTCTTCCAAGGCGTTCCCGGGCCAGCCGGGAGACATAGCCTCCCCAGTGTGTCCCAGGTCGGCCCCGTGGCCTCCTCCCGGAACACGTCCAAGGGGAGGCGTCCAGGGGGCATCAACTTAGATCAAGCGGTAAATAGCGAGCCTCGGCTTTTGTCTCAGCTCTTTCTTCACCATGACGGACCGGTGCAGATTCCACATCGTTGCAGATGTGGCACGCCAAGATACTTAAACTTCTCCACCTGGGAGAGGACTGATCCCTAACCCAGAGAGGGCATGCCACATTTTTCCAACTGGGTCGCACGGGCATCTTCCCCTACCATCGGAGCCAACTCACCACCAGGAGGTGATCGATTGACAGCTCCGCCCCTCTCTTTACCCGAGTGTCCAAGACATACGGCCGCAGGTCCGATGACATGACCACAAAGTCGATCATCGAACTGTGGCATAGGGTGTCCTGGTGCCAAGTCCACATATGGACACATTGATGCTTGAACATGGTGTTCATTATTGTCAATCCAAAACAGCTACATAAAATATTGGCACTTTAAAGTACTGATCCTAACATACTCTGGCTGTTGTAAGGAGGGGCTGAAACTTTGCTGAACTCATCTCTTGGCTTCAGTCCATCTAAAATAACTCGAATGAAGTTTGGATTGGATGTGGTGTTAAGAAAAAGAAAAAAAGAATGTGTATTATGTGCAAATCATGTTCAATTTATATATAATTTCATACATTACAAAGACAAGATGTCAAATGTTAAAACTGATGAACTTTATTATTTTCAGCAAATAACAACTTAAATAGGACCAAGTGCTGGGGCTAATTCAAAATGGAGAGCGTCAAAGTGGATAACTCTTTTGTGGTCAGACCAATCACAATTTGAAGCCCTTTCTGTAAAACTGAGACTGCATGTCACATCTGGAATGGCAGCATCAATACAAAAAGGTTTCATTTATTCAGGTTTTCAAGATAGATATGCTGCAATCCAAACAATATTTACTTATGTAGGTCTTTGCCTACTTAGGCAAGACAATGCCATACCTCATTCTCCACTTGTTACAACAGCATAGCTTTGTAGTAAAAGAGTGAGGTACCAGACTGAACTGCCTACATTCCAAACCTGGTTTCTATTGAAACTGAACAGTGTACGTACTTTGATTTAAAAGTTGATTGGTGAGGGAAAATCTTATAACAAAAAAGGTGCAAAAGGTTATAAGATTTTCAATATGATGTCTGATGCCGTTAAATAGTGCAAAACTAGAAACACACGGCAGAAAATGAAAGACAAAGACAATGATCAAAATGGATTTAAACTACCATATTTTCACACCTATAGGCCGCAGTGTCCATTTTAGAGAACATTTTATACTTTTAGGGGCACCCTATACATGTAGAATTACGGTAATTGCACAGCTTTGAGAGTGAAATGAAGGCTTGTTCTTGTTGATTTTCTGAGTATTGGCTGGTCCTACTGGAGCATGTGCAACTGTTTGACCTACCACCTTATCTTTCAGGGACAACTAACAGCAAGCACGGTTGGATATATTGTGGGCCAACAGTCTGAGGAGATCAAACTCATGGCTTCTGAATATGCTGAGAAGGTGAGTAGTCAATATTCATCAACAACAGTTGTCAACAATGGTCATGGATTTTTTGAAAGCTCAGAGTTATATGGTATTGACATAAATGCAATCATATTCATATTTAGTTAAATATTGGGGCATCAAATTCAACTTTTTGGCTCTAAACACCAACCTCAATGGCGTGACCGGATGTTTCGTCAAAAGACGTTTGGTCGACCGGACGTTTGGTCGACCGGACGTTTGGTCGACCGGACGTTTGGTCGCCGGGTTCGCTCGCTGTCAAATTATGACAGAGAGTTTACTGTTGATATTTTGATATTAGATATTTAGATATTAAACTCACTCTCTCTCTCATGATTATAATTTTGAGAGCTGGTTTCAACAGTAACAACCAGGCGACCAAACGTCCGTTCGACCAAACGTCCGTTCGACCAAACGTCCGTTCGACCAAACGTCCGTTCGACCAAACGTCCGTTCGACCAAACGTCCGTTCGACCAAACGTCCATTCGACCAAACGTCTGAGTACCCCTCAATAGATATGGGCTTTCATTCGTATGGGCATATCCATCCAAATTACAATTATATTCATTTTTATCCCACTTGTGCAGTTTTACAATATTACATATTTACATTGATTCTCCAATTTGCTAATGGATAGATGGATCAATTGGTGGATTACAGCCAGGCTAGCATGCTAATCTTGTAAAGGAAATTTACCAACGCAGGACTATAAATTCATCTTGACAACATGTAATAGGTATTTTCATATTTATACTTTGTTCATTACAGCACTTAGAGGTATCGGAGGACTTTTCGGAGCGATATGGTCATCTTCACCAACACTTTAGAGCTGTTGCTTCTCTGAACAAACAGATTCAGCAAATGCTTAACCACCAGACTGAGGTGGGTTGGGTTTGTAATTTACTTTACATGTCTGTTTTGAAAGCAAAGGTCTCGGAAATTAATGAAGCTCAATGGAATTGAGCAGTTTAATATTGAGATTCAAATTTTATTCATTCACATTTGATAGAGAAATTCAAAACTTTGTAGATTTTGTGACTAATTCCTCCAATCTCATCAAATTACTAATCAAGCTCGCTGAACATGGACCCTTTTAGTTTTTTATTTTAATAATTTTTTAGGATCTAAATCTTGAGTGATATTTGAGCATATTTCAGGGTGCAAAATGACATTATTTTGGAAATTAACTTCAAAGTTGATATGAAAAGAAAAATATATGTAATATAACTTTTTTTTCCCTCAAGAATTTTTTTTTGTTATTTTGACATGAATTGCCCAAATCATTGGGTTGTGAATTTTTTTCATCCAAAACAATGTTCGTACAACTTAATTTAAGAAAAAAATATATGCCTGATTATACTACTAACAGTTTGGTATTTGTATTGCTAGCTACAAGCCAAGCATGCAGATGTTAAGCAAGGTTGCGAAAAGGCCAAGATAAAGCTGAATGAGGTAAGACAACATATCCGTCAATTTAAAAAAAAAAAAAATGTCAACACAAACAGCTGCACAAACATGGTTATTTTATTCCTACTAGCAGGTTATATGAAAACGGTGAGGAAATTAACCTTAATTTAGGGCAAATTTTAAATGAGCTGTGTATTCAGAGTCAGTGCCATGGTAACAAACTAAAAAAAAAACTAACAGGCTCACTTGCAACTTTTGTGTTCTAAACCCTACCTATGTAGCGCTCACCACCTAAACTTTATGGATGGCTTCAACACATTCAAAAACAGGTAGGACAGACTGGGGAAAAAGACTAGGAAACTGAAGAATGCTCATCTAACAACTATTTGGATCATCCCATACATAATTTATTTTTCGAACCCCTAAACAGCCGTTCTCCACAAACACGAATGAATTGTGAATTAAATCACACAAAAGACTCAGAAATACGAGAAGGACGAGGATAACTTTAGGAAGACGTCTTCCATCTTTAGTAAGACAGCAAATAGGGTTTTTCCGTAAGGTTAAAGCAGTTCAGAAAATGAATAAATGAATGAATATATACATGGACATGCACTCTGTGCCAAGCCGTGAGAATTGAATGTGCAGGACGTCACCGCCAGTGTGTATTGCCCATTACATCATGTGACATTGCCATAATTCTCATGGTTCTGTCCACTATTGAAAAGCCAACAGGATGAGATCAAGTAAAAACCGGAACTGCACTCCAGGGGTATCCGTCTAAAGCGAGACAGGCGTGGTTGTGATTAGGTAAACCCACATTACGTCTTTGTGCGCACCATGCGTCCGTCTCACATGAAGCTGACTGATACATTTGGAGTGTGCATACGGTTTTCATGTGATCTCCTCCTGGTGGCCTTGAATACATTTGGGGTTACTACAATTTTCTCCATGTATATATTGGATTTTTACTGGGCTAAATTAAATTTGTCTTCTCTAGGTTACAGAGGAGTCCGATACACTCATGACTGACTTGACAATGCTAGAGGATGTAGAAAAGCAAGCTGATAGCAGGTAACTTATAAATAATGATAAAAGGTGACCTCGGTAATTCTACTTTTCAATCTTCTCTTTGCTGTTTTTTTGTTGTTGCAAAATTGCCTATTTTCATAGTCACTTAAACATTCTGTGTTGACATTGTATATTATGAGTAATAATTTCGCTGATGAATTTAATTAGTCGGCTGCTGGATTCAGACTTTATCACTAGAGGCATATGAATTAATTGAACTTGAAAATCAAGCAACAATGCATTCGTACCTCTACTTATGAAATTAATTGTTTCCAGAATTTTTTTGTAACTTGGATTTTTCGTAAGTAGAGCAGTACTTTATATGTAAATTATCTTTGTTTCACAGCCCTCAAAACATTCCCAACTAAATATAGTACTTTAAAAATGATCAAAGTGTCCTAATTTTGTATGAAAGATGTGAGAAACGATAATAAAATTATTTATCAATGTATTAAAATGAATAACAAGCAAAAAACATTTTCTGTTGATGCAGGTGCATAAGTGTAAGGAGGAAGCCAACGTTAGGCAACCGACATAGCAGACTAACATATGCACATAAACACATCTAAAAAACTTTAAATTATGAATTCAAAACAAGAATTGAAGAGAGGCCATGCCAAGGAGTCGTTGCTTCTGCTTCAATAGGGCAATGATGGTAGTAGGTGGGTTATGGCCGGCCTGTATTGCTTTGCAATATCAGTTAACCGCACATCACTTTCTTATCTTCTGTTTTTCCCAATTTCATTCGCACCAATGATTTTAAATAAAGGACTTTGTGACGTCAAAAAGAGTTGCTGTTGTGAGGGTCCACTAGGAAGCCAGCGTAGTGTCAAGCAGGACAATTCCAAAATAAAATAATGGATACACAAAATGTATTTATGTTTTGAGAGATTTTGTAACGTCGATCTTGTTTTCGTATATTTGAATGGGCATTTGCATATCCAAGTGTTTCTTAACCTGAAAATTTTGTATCTAGAGGCTTTTGTAAGTAAAGGTACCACTGAATTTACAGTGTCCAATCAGCCTACCCTGCATGTTTTTGGAATGTGGGAGGAAACCGGAGTACCCGGAAGAAACCCACGCAAGCCCGGGGAGAACACGCAAACTCCACATAGGTGGACGTGACCTGGATTTGAACCCAGGACCCCAGATCTGTCAGGCCGATGCGCTAAACACTCAAGCCGCCGGGCCACCCTAAAATGCAAACAATCGTCATCAAAATTAATGTGGGCATAGATATTCTTGCCAACCAAACATTCTGAAAATATCAGAACAATCGACCTGATATTTTGGATTTGATGGATTTCTTAGAGCACTTTTTCACCAGTCTTGTTCCAAAACAAACCTAAGGATCGGTTCAGATCGCTTATGGATGTAAAGATGGTCCCTTTGCGTGATTTCACCCCACATACTTTTGTTAAGGATTGTATGCTACTGGAGACAACATTTTTAGAAAACCAATAGCTTCATGAGTGTAGAAGGAAAGATTTTCCGTTTTGTTGAACTGTGGTGAAATATTTCACTTGTAGATCTCCTATGGGTCGCATCATTCATCCTGCTGGATTCATATTTTTTGCATGATTCAATTATGTGACTTAAACGCTTAAAACAGTTTAGATTTTATTTTGTAATGAAAGCTCTCTTTTGCAGCGTGCTGGAAACGCTGACGTCTTTGGTAACCATGAATGAAAATTTGAAACTTCAAGAACAGGAGTTTCGTTTACACTGTAAAGTAAGTAAATGACAAGTATACATTACAGTAGTTCCTCAAATATCGCGGTTAATGTAGACCAGACATGGCCGGGAAAATCGAAAAATCACGAAGTTGGATCACTCCTGTTATAACTTTTTTTTTTCCTTCAGTGCTGAGTCCTATTAGCAAGAGTGGCTTCCGCTTACGAGTTTCAGCGTGGATTTTCACATTCTTATGAACTTTAAAAAACTTTTTTTTAATAATTAATAGCGGCAAAAAAATCACGAAGTAGTGAATTCGCTATAAGTGAAGACGTGATAATCGAGGGATTACTTTACTTAGCTTTACTCTGATATACATAACAGTACTGTTTTTATTTTATTGGAACATATTTGGATGCTGTTTTTTCATGTTATTTTCAGGATGAGATGAACCGTTTACAACAGAGTGTTAAAGACTTACAGGCATCATTTGGACTTGGTAAAGAAGAGGAAACGGTAAGGTAGAGGGTGGGGAGTATATACACTGGAAAGCAAAGTATTCATTTGTTCAGCTTGTCTTGCCTTTTTTTGCAGTGGTGGTGTAAAACTTTTCGTTAATATTTGCTTTAGATTTTATTTTAAATCTCAGTTTTAATTGCTGTTCTGGGGATATTGAAGGCCAAACAGAAGGCGAATGGTCGTCCACCCCCTCCACACATCAAATTGGGGGCAACAAAATAATGCCCGGCGAGCCGCAAATTTCTGATCCTAGCTGTATCCCGAACATCTTAACATCAAATGGAGCTGACAATGAAAATAAAACATATTACATTAAAAAAATATTTTCAGTTGTCATTTTCAGCGATCATCTTGGAAAATACTTCAGGAAATAATAGGCAGGAAAGCTTCTGGGGGATGGGTGTTGGTGTTTTCATTGCTCTGAAAAGTTTTTTTCTTTGTAATTGTATCCTTTTTTTATTGCACTCTTGCCTCTTCTCTAGGAAAGGAACCAATGCATTAACAAACAGTGTAATACAGACAGCGAGAAACTACAGAAGCTCCGTCTGTCTATGGTAAGATGAATATCCAAATCCCCCAAAATACGACTTTCAGCTACAACATAATTCAGAATTTATAGACAAACATAATACAGTAATACCTTGACATACGAGTGCCCCGACATACGATCAATTTGAGATACGGGTAAAATTTCGAGCAAAGATTTACCTTGAGATACGAGACATACCATCCAGGTGTGGCCAACGCGAGAGGCTGCTTTTGAGAACAACATGGGCACTGTTTTTCCCCTTCGCAACTCCCTCGTGTAAATGTTTCTCCGAGCATTGGCGGGGCTTTGCATTTTTTCAGTGTTTTTTTCCCCGTTAGTCAGTGCAGAATGGTGGAGCTTGCTCGCCAATACGAGAGTATACCAATTCCCGTTGGCAAGTTGTTTTTTGTGGGGGTTTTTTCAGAGGGTTTGAACAAATTAATTTTTTTTTTAGTTCATTTCTATGGGAAACGTTGATTTGAGATACGAGTAAATCGACATACGAGCTCAGTCCCGAACGCATTAAGCTCGTATGTCAAGGTACCACTGTACTAAAACTAAATAGGGACTGTTTGCTTATGGTAAATAGAGATTTCAGATTCCTGAAAATGTACTTCACATCGCTCTCTTTAGGCCCGGAGGAATCGTGACATTGCCATTTTGCAGAGAAAGATTGATGAAGTGCCTTGCCGTGCAGAACTTACACAGTACCAGAAGAGATTCATTGAACTTTTTTGTCAAGGTAGATCTTCTGAAATGCCCTCACTACCTTTATCAACTCATTATCAAGGAACAAAACAATTCCTATTCTTTTCCCCCCTTTAAGTTTCTGCAACACACAAGGAGACCAAACAGTTCTTCACTTTGTATAATACATTAGATGACAAAAAGGTTTATCTGGAAAAGGAGGTATTTGTCACCGTCGTAAAGAACATAGTGAATTCCGAAATATTTTTTATTTATGGTTTTACTTTTCTGAAAATCTGCTTACAAGTTCACTTGATGAAACTATATGAATGCAAAATTTATATACAATAAACATTTTCCTCATCAGGTCAATTTGCTGAATTCCATTCATGACAACTTCCAGCAGTAAGTGCCTTTTATTTTTAGATTTATGTAATTTTATTTAATCATTCATTACATTGAATATATCACTTGTTTCTTGGAGCACCCTAAATCATAGATTTGACCATTTATCTTTTTTACTTGTCACTCTTATAGCTTCTGACAAGCTGACCTTTCAGAAATCATGTTTTTGTTACTAACATCATTACAAATAATGAATTTTCATGGACTCCACGCTACCAAACCAGTTACATTTTTTGTCCCATTGACTGCTATTATTAAACACCTTCTTCAATACACAATATTTCTGATATGCGGAGTGATTTTTCTCATGGAAATTTAAAAAAATCTATGTGGTCCTTTTTAGACGAAGTAAAATGCATTCAAGTGTAATGATATGCTTGACCTGCAAGGTAGATCCGGAAACAAATTACATCAAACTTTAATTTCGGATTTAAGATTTTTACTAGGGACACTGACTTTGACTTCTGCTCCAATCTATTTTTTTTCAATTTACCAATACTCTTCGATGCCCATATTTTAGACTAGTAAAAATTATTTAACCAGTAAATGACAAACCATATTTTTTGCTCTGTTTACAAATATTACACGATGCTCTGTTACTCATTAGTTTCCAAAGGCAAGTACCGTATTTTCTGTGTGACTATATACCCATCCAATCTTTGAACTACCGTATTTTCTCGCATATAAGTTGTATTTGTAACACAAAACAATTATGACTGAATCAAGGGTATGGCTTATATACAGACAAGACTTACAGCGTTGCTATACTCTTTTTCACCAGTACATCTCGGCAAATTAACATTTACTAATTTTTGGTTATTTTCTGTTTTGCAGAAAACGACCATTACTAGATGAATAACTAACTTCCTTATGATATTGACCCTAATAATGTGCTTTTGATTCGTACAGTATCTCAGAAATACCATGTGTGATGATTTTTCTTAAGATTTTCCCTCAAAAGTAAAACATTTGTACTCTTAAAACCATGAATATGGAGGTGAAAATTGTGAATCAGGGGACGTCTTATATGCGAGAAATTGTAAAATTCAACAATTTCAAGGCATTTTTAAGGGTGCAGCTTATACGTGCAGGGCGGCTTATGTGCGATACAATAGGGTGGTCCCATTCAGCGGACAGTTTTGCCTAGTGGTTTAATATACAGCAGCCGAAAAGAAAGAAAGAAAAAAAAGGTGCATACTGAAACAGGCACGGCTCCTGTGACTAATGCACTACTGTCCAACACTCCAAAAATAGCTGCTGATACGGTTAACAAAATCGTATTGGAGTATCAATCAGGACATCACTAGTCTGACAAAAAAAACTTACATTTTGACATTTGGGAGCCGTTCCACTGAAACCCAGACACTGGTGTCAAACATTTAAATGATGTTTTCAGTTGTCCTCAGTGCTTTCCATGGCTGGAAATAAGTTTGAGATCCAAATGCAATTGGTGAATTATTTGTTTGTTTTTTCTTTTAAATTTGAGGAAATGTAAGAACTTTAAGTCTGAGACTGTGGACAAATAGGATATGTTCAAACTCTTGGCAACTATCCTTGATGCCAATGAACTTCTGTCATTTTGAATTTTCATAGAAAATTGTTGCTAGCACAAGGTTGCATCTGATGCATGTGTGTGTGTGTTTTAGGGCCATGTCATCTTCAGCAGCGAAAGAACAGTTCATAAGACAGATGGAACAGATAGTGGAGGGAATCAAACAGAGTCGTATCAAGGTGGGTTTTTCACTTTTTTAAAGGGTAGACCTTAATTGATTTACAATATAACCTTGTTACATTTCCACTTCTTTATCAGGAGAAGAGTAACCTTTTTGCACGGCATACTATATATAACAGTCTATCTATATATCTTTAATGGTATGAAATGTTTTAGCAGAATTATCTACGATATTATTGATTTCCACTTTATGACTTTAGCTGGATTTAATAACTTATCACACTAGCGGCAGCCCTACTCTGAAACCTCCCCACGATGGAGTGTCGTAAAAGGGTAAGATGATTGGCATATAATAAACCAACAAGCCAAGTATGCTAGTCCTTAGCACATTTTTTTATTTTTTCCCCCATTGTTGCACATTTTAAGAAGGGGAGAATGTACCAGCTGTGCAACAAGCTTTTTATGTTTGTTGAAAGGACCTTCTTTAAATTCAGATGATGTAACTGACAAGGCTACCCTCAAAATTAAAATAAGAGGAACTTGTTCACCTGCGATTTTCAGGTTTGTTCAGGATTTTCCTTGTGCTCTGTGTCTCCACTGATTGTGTCACATTTGGGGTGGTAAAACATTGCAAAGAACCAAAACTACTCTTTGAAATGGTACAAGTGACATGTCGCCTTAACACTGGAGCTTTTCAGATATCAGAACCGGGCCCACAATTGAAATATTATTTAGGAATATAGCCATATTTTACTCACCAAAAATCGTTTTTAACTGTACACAATATCCATCCTCCTTTCTTTCTTCCTTCTTTTCTATCGCCATCGAAGCTAATGCTGAAAGTCGAGCCTGTCATGTCGTAATTCTGGCATAGTCCGTCTTGAAAATGGCTTTAAATGAACACAACAATATATTTGCTTGTGCAGCTCGCTACAGATACACTTTGGTAGCTCTGGCTAATCACTAGCTTGGTGAAAGCGATGACGTATCCCTATGTCTGCGACAAGGCATTGTGGAGTTGCCAACTCGAAATCTGATTGGTTAAAGCAACAGTCTTATCGTCGCTTGTTTAATGCAGCAGAGCTTCCAGAACTGATTGTGAAGGCTTTGAGGCAGATTTCTGACCCTGGCAACAAATAATGACTGAATTGTGATTGGTTAAATGCTTCAATATGAAAACACACATCTGGAAGCAGTGCAACCAGGGGGGAAAGCAATGAAAGGAAGCTAACAGACAATTTGGAATTATTTAATAAGTATTGATGGACAAAATATAATATATGATTCAGATATTTCTTAGGCCAGCAGAGAAGGCCTTGAAGGCCCTGACGGCCCGCCACTGTAAGTATGTGTGTTTTAATTGGGTGCAGATGGAGAAGAAGAAGCAGGAGAACAAAATGAGGAGAGATCAGCTCAACGACAAATACCTGGAGCTGCTCGAGCTCCAGAGGCTTTATTTCAAAACAGTCAAAGACTTTAAAGAGGTAATAATTAATTCATTACATGAGGTACAAGATGCCAAAGATTTTCTTCAATGTCTTTTTTCCAACTGTATGGTCAACGCTTGTTTTTTTTTGTCCTCTAGGAATGTCGAAAGAATGAAATGCTGCTGTCCAAGTTGAGAGCAAAAGGATCAACTTAGCTTATATATTACTATAGGTAACCCTGTGCTTGTATTAAAGTATGCAACTTGTGAAAACATTGCACAGATAAGTTTCTTATGCACATATTACGATTTATTTTGCATTATTCATCATCAAATAATTTTATGGTATTAATTCTCATAGTAGCAACATAAATACTCCGTGACATCAACAAAAATTCTGCATTTTTTTATGGAGGTAGCTTGGTCTATTATTCAATTTAAAAGTAAAAAAAGTTGCTTAAATTAAAATATTTATTTTTAATCAAACAAATCTTCACATAAATAAAACAAAACTTTCCAATAAGTGTTTAAATGCAAGAAATATATTTGAGACAACTTGAGCAGTAATTTTCCTTGTTTGAAAATTATTATTGTTTTGATTAAAGTGATTTTTTGTTTTTGTTTAAGACATCTAAAAAAATCACTTCAATCAAAATAAATGTCTTTGAATAAAATAAAAATAAAAGTTTTCAATGCAAAAATAGGAGGCTCAAAAAGTCTATTTGAAAGCTTAATTTTTAATTGTAATGTTTCCTTTGATTGAAGTAATTCTTTTTGTGTTTGGGCCATAGTATGACACTTGTCTAATCAATCAAAAAAAAAATTCAGACAAAGAAAAATCTCAAATGCAAATACAATTTTGTCCCCCAAAAGAAAAAAACACATTTTAATTGTCCGTTTATGTTGTATCTTGTCATCTTGTTAGAAAACATGCACCTTCCTCTGTTCTGTAGTAAAAAAAAAGGTACCTGTTGGAGAGAATTTCGTCTGTTGTTGTAGTAGATTATTTTATTTTTTCTTTACAGTGTTGAGGTAAGTAGAAATGTAATCCATAAAAGGCAATATAATTGAAACATTTGTGTATGATGAGTATGCAGAAAAAGACAGAAATCAAGAAGAGGGTGAATACTTTTTGGTGGTGATGGATAGTTGTCTCACTTTTTCTGGATATCATATAGCATAAGCATCTCCGTAGGAAAGGTGATTCAGTTGATACTTGATGAATTAGGAGCTGCTTCTCTCTTAACAAAATGGAAATAAATGTAAGTCCCTGAAAAATTAAAATGATTACACATTTCTTTTATATTTAAATCACCACCAAGAACGCAGTAAAAAGCTTCTAAAATTGAATGGTTAAGAAACATTTTCTCAAGTGTGTGCATGTCAGCTGAATGAGCTCTATGAATGTTAGTATTTGAATGTGCTCTGTGTGTACAGAGCTTTAATTTAAAACAAAAAGTGTATTACTTTTGTTATATTTTATTTATGTTAACATTTCATTATGCTCTTTTTTTTATCCTACTACGTATTGATTTCACGCCTCAAGGACAATATCTGAATCCCATCTCATTTTCTGACCTGCTTTATCCTCACTAGGGTCACGGGGGGTGCTGGAGCCTATCACAGCTGACTTTGGGCTAAAGGTGGGGGACACCCTGAATTGGTGGCCAGCCAATCGCAAGGCACAAGGAGACAAACAACCATTCACGCTGACACACACCTAGGGGCAATTTAGAGTGTCCAATCAGCCTACCAATGGATGTCTTTGGAATGTGGGAGGAACCTGGAGTACCCGGAGAAAACCCACGCAGAATACTATTCACAGGTGTCACAAACTTGGGGCATATATTTGGTGTTTCCATACCAAGCTAATACTGTCCCAGACGGGCTGAGAGCTTGGGGTTGCTCAGGGTGCAGTTGAACACGGGCTACAGGCCTCTGACATAAAAGGAGGCGTGTTCGGTGAGAGGCGCAAACATACGATGATACGCAGAGCTATAATATAGTGTTTAGATCTTAAAATATCTCTACTACCACCACTGGGCCACCAGCATCCCCCCGCTCGGCTCATCGGGGGTACACTTTAATTAGTCTGTAGCAGACACCTATTTTTATTGTAGACATATCATACAATTTTCAGCAGCTCAAAAGTTATTTGGACAATGAGATCTCAGATCAGGTTTTTTTATCTACAAAGAAATGTCGTCATACTCTTAAGTCTCCGACAATTTGAGTTAGTCTCCATAAAATGACTGTATTTAATTGATAATCTACCTCCAAGATTTTGACTTTTACGTCAGTTCAAAATGGGTGTTCATAAAAACAATAATTGTTTGTTGTGACTTATCCAGAAAGCAAATGACGGACACTAGGTAAAATTATAATCAGAATTATAAAAATATTTGAATTACTCTATTGTTGTCAGAGCCATATCTACATATAACCACGTATAACTTTGTGATAACGATTAAATCGTTCAGTTGTACACCACGTTAGCTTCTGTTTGATCAGTTTACACTGACCTCCACCTGTTGCCGGATCCAATTAAGTGACTGTGTGATCCTGGTGTAAACCCCTGGCTTGTTCCTTCTAGCACAGCCAACGCCCCAGCTTGTCGTACCAACCAGCTTCCACTGAGATGAGTCTTCACAGGCAAGAGGACCTCCACTGTCCCCCTGAAGAAATATATATAGCTTTAGCTTGGATACATGTTAAACATAAAGTTTTATTTCAAACATGGTCACCACAGGCAGCACGGACAATATCAAGTCAATATGAAAATTCCTCCCTAAAGTCGTGGTCCTCCCTGTTGATTGCAGCTGTTGTGCAGTCCTTCAGGGAGGACAGTATCTCTGGATTGGCATACACTGGGATGTCTTTTTCAGAAGGAGAAGAATATGTTTTAATTAAAGAGGGATCAGATTCAGTAGCCTCCAGGTTAAAGTATGGTTGGGGCTGCTGGAGAATAGGCTCTGTCAGGAAATCAAATTGAAGAGTAAGTGTGGTTTTTAATGGACCAGTTTTACACCCTCTGCAGGTTCCTCAAGTGTTCATTAGAGTATTTTTTATGGACTCAGAGAAAGTGTTCCTCTGTGTCTGTCGGAGGGTCCTGTGGGCTGCTGTAAAAGTCTGTACCAGACACAGACAGGCTGTTCGGTCCTTATAAGAGTTTGCGCCACTCACATAGTGCGGGCGTGCAGGAGTGAAAAATGGGGATAGACCCAATTGCAGGCAAACAGGTAGGCCAGGAACGGTGGTCGTAACTCAAAAGCTTTAATTAAATCGACCAAAAAACAAAGGCCAAACAAACGCAGGGGATCCAAAAATACCAAGGTAAACCAAAGGCTGGAGAATCAAACAAACCAGGGCAGGGCTTAGACGCTCACCTAACACTTGACACAACATAGACAAGGATGAAACAAGAATTTAACAAACGGGACTGAAATGCACAGACGTGAGTTAACGTGACATGGAGAACAGGTGGGTGACGCTCAAGGCAGCAGATAGGGGAGGCAACAACAGGTGAAAACAATGCACAATTACAATGAAAAGTTACACAGCAGGACAAATCAACACACAACTGAGCACACAAGCCTAACATGATAGCATTACTGACAGTAAATTATACACTAGTTTCCATTAAAGATCAGACTCTGAAAAGGCAGGCTTTGTTGCCAATTGTCGTTCGAATCGATTCACCAAGCTGTGACGTCCAACCCTCGTTGGAGAAGTTTGCATCTGAAGTTGAAGTGGTTTGGATTAGAATATACATACCTCTGAATCTGAGAACAGAATGTAGGGTCGTTTCCATGTCAGGAATGAGGCCCTGTCCCTAGTGAGGAATTTAAGTACAGAAATACCCTGACTTACGAGAAATTTGAGTTAAGAGTAAAATTACGAGCAAATATTTGCATTGAGATACGAGATAGATTTTGTGATACGAGCATACGAGACAGCCAGGTGGCCGAGACGCAAGAGGCTGCTTTACTGTCTTTCTCGCCGAATCTCCCTCCAGTAAAGATCTACGAGCACTGGGCGGATCGTTGCATTTTTTCCGTGTTTCTTTGTGTAAGTCAGTGCAGAATTAAGGGAAAAACAATGAGTCCAAAGCAAGCAGGTGCAATGAAGAGTAGTGCGAAGAAAAGGTGTATGATGAGCATCGATATTTAGCACGGAATAATCAAAAAACATGAGTGGTGTCCGCGTGACAGCTGGCTCTCCAATACGAGAAGAGCACTTGGACAAGTTGGTAAGTGGTCGTGCGGTATCCTATTGTAAGGACATTTGTGTGCATCATTTTCTGAATATTTTTAAGGGGAGACAAAAGCAAACAACCAATTCCTTTTAAAGACACCGGCTAAAAGTGAAGGTGGAAGCGAGGCAAAAACAGCCAAATCGGAAGAAGAAAGGTAAAAAAAAAAAAACTAAATTAGAATTAATTTAGTGTAAGGTAAGATTAAAACACTAAGTGTCTGTATCGTAATCTAAGTTCATTTAAATTAAATTTATGTTATGTTACGAGCATCCGTCAAGTCTCTCTCTCTCCCCTCCGTGCACTCCGCGTAGTACTGAATAATGTCTCATTTTAGTACAGTGGTACCTGGAGATACGAGCTTAATCCGTTCCGGGACTGAGCTCGTATATCGAATTACTCGTAACTCAAACGAACGTTTCCCATAGAAACTGAAAACAAATTAATTTGTTCCAACCCTCTGAAAAAACACCAAAAACATTTTTATTTGTTCTAATTCACCATCTACTAACAAAGTAACAAATAACTAGTGGTTTAATGGTACTAAAATTAGATGGATTTCGCAGAGGGGAGAGAGGTGGGGGAGAGAGGGGGGAGACTTGCGCTCATGTAGTATGTTACGCGCTCGACAAATAAACAAATTTAAATTAACTTGGATTACGGTGCAGACACTCATACGGGGCACCCATATGACGAGGTAGCACTGTATTGAACATCATAACCACTAGATAGTTATTTGTTACTCTTAGTAGGTGGTGAATTAGAACCAATAAAAAAATATTTTTCATTGTAATATCCTTTTTTGGGTGTTTTTTTTTCAGAGGGTGGGAACGAATTAATTTGTATTTAGTTAATTTCTATGGCCATCCTTGATTTAAGATACGAGTAAATCGACATACGAGCTCGGTCTCGGAACGCATTAAGCTCGTATCTCAAGGTATTACTGTATCTTGGTGTCTTGTTGACAGGTGGTAAAGAATGGGGTTTGAAATTTACTCTATTTAAGCCCAAAGTTGAAGTTTTCGATTAATGTTCCATTTTTCAATAGAAACAGACCCTAGAGTTGACCAAGACACATGTCCCAGCTCCCCTTGTTAATACCTTGAAGTTCTTCCTAAAGGAAATGGAAAAAATGACTGAGCAAAGGGAAGTGTTAGGGTTATCATTATTATAAATTTGCTTGCAATGAAGAACGCTTTGCTTTATGTTTGAAATATTAATCATTATATATGTGCTTGCAATGAAGCTTATTAACATTAAAAAAGTAATTTTTAGTACATCTGCTTGCAACCGTGATAAACAACGGGAAGGTCACTCCCCTTGCACCTGGACTTCGCAGGTGATACCGCTTCCTGGGATCCGGAGGACCTTCAACAATTGTTTTGACTTCTGAAAGTGATTCACAACAAACTCCCTTGTGAAGCACAAAATTCTCTTAG
The DNA here is from genome assembly GCF_051989625.1 of Stigmatopora argus. Lineage (NCBI taxonomy): Eukaryota > Metazoa > Chordata > Actinopteri > Syngnathiformes > Syngnathidae > Stigmatopora > Stigmatopora argus. The sequence continues at coordinate 4,457,603 of NC_135399.1, forward strand.
GGAGATCCGGAGGAGTGTAAATTGTTATGAGAGACTCAATTGTTTAGATTTCTGTGATGCATGTTGTTAAGTCTTATGAAATAAATTAGCAAGAGAGACATCGAGTGGACAGAATAATCTTGTCCGAAGGCGCGTGAGGATCGATTCTCTCTTGCAAGAAACCCAGCTATGAGTCAGATGCCTGTTTTATTTTCGGTGGCATTTGGGAATGCCTAATAGTGAACCTATCAGGAAGTCTGGTCTTCCCTGCTGAAGCTGCTGCCCTTACAACCAATGTTCCCTCTAAGCTGCGCGCGTGCGCAATTGCGCACAAGTCTCGTCTTCTCTGTGCACAGCAAATCATATGGAGCGCACAAAATAGTCATTTTTATTTATTTTATTTTTTTAGCTGTGAGGCCGACGTGCGAACCACTCATCCGCCGGGCCGCCCCATTCATAGATATTAATCATTACATTTTATTATTACTAAATAATTTATGTGTAGTAGACATGCACCTGCTAATGGCAGGTGTGATACTGGTGTGTGCCCATAGCGAGCAATGATGATGTTGCTCACACCAGTACTCAGTTTGCTCAGGGAGGTTGTCTTTGTGCCCAGACAAACAAAAAATTAGAGGGAACATTGCTTACAACCATTCCTCAGATAATTGGAGGAAAGCAAATGTATGGATAGCTGATTTGTACAGTTGTGTTAAACAATATACTATGAATGCAAAAAAAAAAACAAGTTACCTGACAAGAATCTGTTCCTCCCTCCAAGTATCCTGCACATATCATCCAAGGTGAGATGAAGCCCTTGTAAACCTGCGGCTGGTTACAGGTCTTTGTTGAGAGAATTGGCACCATGCTGGCACGAGAAACCACACTGGTCTCCCCTTTGAAAGGCAAGGTATATTTTAAAATGTGTTTACGTACTACATGAATAAATATTCTTTTAGTTTAGTTCCGTTTTGTTCAGGTTTGGAAGGCTCACCTTTTTCTTCAGTTGCTCCCCAACCAGAAATCCAGCACATGGTGCCCACGTCAAATTCTTCACCATGATTAGGCAAGCAGATGGGCTCTATAAATCCTAAAAAAAAGAAGAGATTGGGTGATCGGCGTCTTTTTTTACATCGGATGGTTCAGGTAATGTTAATATATAAAAGTCTACACATTTCTTTTCCATTGTGATTATGTAATAAATATGCTTTTTTGAAAAAAGGAAAAAATACTTTGAAAGTTTTGCAGTTTACAACTATAATCCTCATAATTTAAATGAATTAATAAAAACTAAACTAATTCCAGTAATTCTTAATAATTTGATAAGGGAACCAAAAAATTACAACTTAAAAATCTACTCCACCGTTAATAGCAGGGATTTTATATTGATATTTTGGTGATGGGCAGTGTATTTTTTGCCATACATATTATTTGGAATTTTGCCCAAATGTTTCATTGGAGCATAACACAATCTTCCAAACTTGCGGCATTGTATTTTGATGAAAGCAAAGTTGCCAGTGAGGTATCTACCAATGGTTCTTTTGGCAAGTGACCAATTTTGCAAATGAGGGACTAATTTGCTCATGTATAAAATCACAATATTTACTTTTACTTTAGTTCAGGTCTGTCAAACTCAGGGTCACTTCCTGAAAATTTGGGATCATTTCATATTGTTTTTGAGAGATTTTCCCAGGATGCTTCTTGTTTGTGTGTCGGTTGCTGCTGATTTTTGGGTAGTTCCGGGTTACTTTCGGTGTGTTTTGGGAGATTTTAACGTTTCTTATTAACTCATTGGCACAAACATCTGGTTTTACGGCGCCCGTGTAAAAAAAAATGAAAGCATTTAATTCTGTACGTATGAATGAGCTAAAAATTTATCGTCCGGTAGAAGAACCCTAGCAGGCCACTTCTGGCCCACGGGCCACATGTTTGACATCCTGCTTTTGCTGATGGCGTAGTTCAAGGGTGTCAGACTCGGGTTGGTTCGTGGGCCGCTTTAACGTCAACTTGATTTCACGTGGGCCGGACCATTTTAGATCTAATATTTAGATTTTTTTAAATAAATGTATTAAAAGAACTGGATTAAAAGCCCCGAATATTCAGTTTTTTATAGATCTAAAACAATGTTTATTTTAGCTCTTTTATATATTATTGGATTTTACAAAATGATTTTTGAACTAAAAACACGGAAAAAAATGATTAAAAAAATACAATTATTGATTTAAAAGGGGGAAAATCAGGAAATTTAATATACATCTATAATCTTCATTTTAATTTGATCCTAAAAAGTCGGCACTCATGATTTACTTTCCCGGGCCACACAAAATGATGCAGCGGGCCAGATTTGGCCCCCGGGCCGCCACTTTGACACGTGGTGTAGTTGTATAATTGTCTGTCTACAGTGCAGGCATCATGGATTCAGTTCCCACAGTGTGGGAGTGACAGTGTGAATGTGAGTTCGAATGTTGAACCATCATAAGAGTTAGAAAACAGCTCAATTCTCATGTAGCACCCTACATTTTGAAATTATTTGTCTAGCTTCATCCAATGGATTATTTTATTCTTTCCTCTGCATATAGCTAAAACTATGGATATAAACTAACACCATACCATTGAACACAAGGGGCTTGGTTAGTTTCATAAGTGCAATATCATAATCCAATCCTTTGGGGTGATATTGAGCATGGTGTATGATCTGTTCCACTGCAAGTGACTGGGCACCATGGACTGGTTGTTCTACCTCTCCCGCATGGACAACCCACAGTGAAGGGTCTGCAAATCTGACAAGAAAATTGACAATCAGCTTTGCTACATTAAAATTCTCATCTCATTCTCATTAGGGTCGCCAGAGGTGCTGGAGCCAATCCGAGCAGTCTCCACGCCAGTGGCCAACCGATCGCAGGGCACAAGGAGACAGACAACCATTCACGCTCACACTCATACCAAGGGGCAATTTAGCGTGTCCAATCAGCCTACCAGGCATGTTTTTGCATTGTGGGAGGAAACCCACCCAGAACATGCAAACTCCACACAGGTGGACATGACCTGGATTTGAACCCAGTACCCCAGAGCTGTAAGGCCGAAGTGCTAACTACTCGCGCCACCGGGCCACCCAGGTACGATAACTTATTCAAGGTGGGTGTGTAGTATTGACCGATCAGACAAGAGAACACGGCATATAAACACAATGAAATATATGTGACTTGAACCCAGTACCGACACACTAACCACTCGCGTCACCGGGCCACCCAGGTACAATAACTTATTTAAGGTGGGTGTGTAGTATTGACCGATCAGACAATAGAACACGGCATATAAACACAATGAAATATATGTGATCTCCTGTGAGACTTCTTACAATACAAATAGGAAAATTTAAAATAAACACAAAAAAGGAAAATGTAGAATGCTCTTCTATGTACACAGACTTATTTCCTCTTAAAAGTATGACTAGCTTAGTGAAAGTTTACCTTCACAGAACAGCAAAACTATGATGAGTGACATTAAAATAAACTTTTTAAAAACAAACAGATGGATGTACTGACCCATACACACAGTGTGCCGCTGTGAGAATCCATCGTGATGTTATGATAGAACCTCCACAGAGGTGTTCACTGCTGATCCACTGCTGAAGGCTAACCAGCCAGGGGAACTGGCCTGGCCGGGAGATGTTCCCTCCAACAATACGAGTCAAGTACTTCGGTCTGGTCCCACACTCTGTTGGAAAAAAATGGAAATACGTTAACAAAGATCAAAATGTCACCTCAGAATCCTGAAATCAAGGATTCAATCCTTTTTGGGGTAGGAGACACTTAAACTCAAATAAAGTACTATGGCCATTTTGGATTATACTAAATTCTAATAACATTATACTAATTATTGGGGTTGTAAAGCATTAATTTAGTTGCAGAGGAAGTATGGATGTGCCAATGCAAGTGTTTTTGGTACTTTCAATCTGTTTTTTTAAACAAGATAGGCGCGGGCTCCATTCCCGCTGGTGGCAGTATGATTGGGAGTGTGTAGGGTCATTTGTCTCTGTGTGCCCTACAGCTGACTGGCGACCAATCTAGGGTGTAGTCTGCCTTTCGCCCCAAGTCAGCTGGGTTTGGCTCCAGCAACCCCCGCAACCCTTTCGAGGATTTATGAATGAATATGTAATGCTGATGCGATTCTATTTTCAAATCCAATATTTTTGGACCAAAAACAATCTCAGCTCATTTTCTGAACTGCTTTATCCTCACTAGGGTCGTGGGCAATGTTTCCTCTAAGCTGCGCGCGTGCACAATTGAGCACTACTCTCGTCTTCTCTGCGCAGCAGCAATCATATGGCGCGCAGTAAATAAAATCCCTTTTTTTACCCCTTTCCCCATGATGGCGCCGTTTAAGCGGCAGCCAGTGGCAGTAGCTCTGTCCACTTTTATGTTTTTCGTGTTTTACAGCATGTTTTACATGAAAAATTAGAGGGAACATTGACATGCACCTGCTTATGGCAGGTGTGATACTGGTGTGCCCATAGCGAGCAATGATGATGTCGTGAGCGGATGATTCGCCTAAAAGACGTTTTGCCGACGGACGTTTGACAGACGGACAGGTCGCCGAATGAACGTTCGTTCAAACAGCGTTTAATGATTAAATACAAATACTAGTATTTGTTAGTTTAATGATTAATCATTAAACGCTGTTTTCAGCTGGATTTGACCGAATTTGAGAGCATTTTGAGCCGTTTGTCAAATGGACGTATATGGACGTTTTTTTGCCTCCATCGCGACATCATCGCAACATTTTACCGAGGAATTCACTTCCCTGGGCTCGGTCCTAATGTCCAAAGAGCTCCAGTATTTGTATTTAATCATTAAATGCTGTTTTAGGATGGATTTGACCCGATTGCTGTCATTTTACGGCTCGGTTCTGCTACATCTGCCCGCCCAAGAGTGCTTATTCCCGGGCTGCCATGCCCGCCCAAGAGTGCTTATTCCCGGGCTGCCATTGATGGTAGACTAACATTGATTTTTACTATAATTTGGACAACGCCGGCGGCGGGCCGGATTAAAAATCCTAACGGGCCGTATATGGCCCGCGGGCCGAGGTTAAAAACTTGTACACACACGATCCAGGGGCGGGGCGAGCGCGCGAATCCCGTTTCGGGGAAACCTCCATTCGGCCGAACGGCTGTTCGGCCGAATGAACGTTCCGCGGAACCTCCATTCGGCGACCTGCCAGTCTGTCAAACGTCCGTCGGCGAAACGTCTTTAAGTGAATCATCCGAGTACCGATGATGTCGCTCACACTTGTACTCAGTGCGCTCAGGGAGGTTGTCTTTCTGCCTAGACCAACGAAAAATTAGAGGGAACATTGGTCGTGGGCAATGTTCCCTCTAATTTTTTGTTTGTCTGGGCAGAACGACAACCTCCCTGAGCACACTGAGTACCGGTGTGAGCAACATCATCATTGCTCGCTATGGGCACACACCAGTATCACACCTGCCATAAGCAGGTGTATGTCTACTACACATAAATGATTTAGTAATAATAAAATGTAATGATTAATATCTATGAATGGGCGGCCCGGCGGATGAGTGGTTCGCGCGTCGACCTCATAGCAAAAAAAAAATTGGGATTTTATTCTGTGCGCTCCATATGATTTGCTATGCGCAGAGAAGACGAGAGTAGTGCGCAATTGCGCACGCGCGCAGTTTAGAGGGAACATTGGTCGTGGGGGGTACTGGAGCCTATCCTAGCTGACTGGGCCAGAGGCAGTGGACACCCCGAATTGATGGCCAGCCAATTGCAGGATACAAGAAGACAAACAACCAGTAAAAACAATCTAACCTCTAAATGACTAATCCTATTATTTGTATTAAAATGACCCAGTAGTAGTGGTAGTGCTTTAAGAAATGCCCTGATAACAAATATTACATAATTCTCTGTAATTATCATTAGTAGTTCCTAAAGAGAAGTAGTTCGACTCGGCGTATTTGATATACAGCAGTCGAAAAGCACCACGGTACTGAAACACACATGACTCCTGGACCAGATCTGACCTTGTGACCAAATCTGATACTCTCTGATACTACAAAAAAATGGTTTTATCAGGTTCCGACTCTGAATATCACGCTAACCGGGTCACCTGTCACCATTCATGATTACATTGGCTTTGTATGGGAGCCCATCTTGTGATGATAATAAAACTTTTGGAGTGCAGAGCTCCAAATGTGTGTGATTTGCATACTTAAAGACTGTAAACAACTGTTTGTCACATCAATGTAATTTATACTTGTTGTCTTTCCTTTTAAACACATAAATGATGACATTTTTTCTTTATAAATATCAACGTGTGTAGTGTAGCATGCTTTAGTGTCTCACCCAGACATTTTAGTGTTGTCACCTTTCCTGAACTGCATTCGGTTTTACTGTGGTGACAAAAGACAAGCAAATCAGGCAAGTAGTATCCAACAAAAGCAGTATATTGACATGAGTGTTCAAATTTTTAATAAAGATGAACATACAATAAGCAGTATAAACAATGGTGTCCCCAAAAATCAACATACAACAGTATATGCTGTACCCATAAATTTATGAACATTTGGGTCCAGTGGGAAGAGCAGATGAGTAATAATCAAACTGAAATCTGAGGGAAATTTAAGTCTGCCGTAAATCAGGAAAATGGTACACTTTTTGTAAAATTAGTTTTTAAACCCGCTAAGTGTACATTGGATCTTTTCTAACTGAGCATAGTTTTGAATACTAGTTTTTATCCCAAGTGTGTTTGAAAAACAGATTGGTAATTCATATGCAATAAGTATCAGCCGCCTTGCTAAAAGGGTAACAAAAGCAATTCTGTCCTAATTAATTTTGGATCATTTCAGCACTACAGTCTTCCCTCGATTATCACGACTTCACTTATTGTGAATTCACTTTTTCTCTATTTTTTTCTGCTATTAATTATTTTTAAATTATTATTATTATTTTTTAAGTTCATAAAAATGTGAAAATCCACGCTGAAACTCGCAAGCGGAAGCCACTCCCCTGTTTTCCGCTTGCTACTAGGACTCGGCACTGAATTTAAAAAAAGGTCGTTATAATGGGGGTGACCCTACTTCGCGATGTTTCGATTATCGCGGCCATGTCTGGTCTATATTTACCGCGATATTCGAGGGCTTACTGTATTGAGGATGTTATATTCCTAAATCTGAACATGGACTATATTAGCCCCAAAGGATGCTTGTGGGGATGGGTACAATAGTTTGCACATGAGATAAATCTAGGGCCGAATTTATTCAACGTAAAAAGTTTATTTCTACGGAGCGCCCAGCTGCCAGGGTAGAAAAAAATGTTTTATAGCTAATCTGTTACTAAACTGTTGGATATAAATCACTAAACTGTGGGTATAGATTAATAAACTGGGGGCACATTTTACAGATTACAAAAGTGTGTCTACAAGTTAATCATCTGTGGATACAGAACTGTGGGTACAGTTTAGTAATCCATGTGTACAGATTATAAAAAATAAGATTTTTCTTTAAGCATTCCTTATATTTATATTTAGCCAATCAAAAGCGTGTATCACAGATTACCTGAGCATTATTTTTTCCCCATCTACTGCAATGAATTGGACAGAAAATAAAATGACAATGATTTAAATATTATATTCTTTATATTTTGGATTGTTTTTTAAATGCATTTAAAAAAACACTATGTATGTTCTGTACCTCAAGGTTGTTGTGTTTTGTAGTTTAACAACATGCGTTTTGCTCAGATTGATGGACACCAGATTGGACTGGAGGTCCTGCTCAATGGAGGTCAAGGAGATGTAGAATGACTCGACATAACTGTGCAAGACGAACAAAAACACGAACCAATAATTAGTTATTAGACTTGTAATGTAAAGAGATCAGAGAGTGAAGGTTAAGGCCATTGGGATTTTAAATGAAGAAAATACCTGCTATATCCTAATTGTTTGCAAGCAGAGAGCCCCAGCCAGTTGTTCCAATCATCTGAGCAGACTGTTTTCCACACACCAGATTTCTGGACCTGCAGGACTGAACTCCGTCCACTAAGACGCACTGCAATTTAGAAAGTTATTAGTTTGCTTGCAAACATTTTTCAAACTAATTTATATATTCCTTTATGGGATGTAAATGATGGTGGCACCAGGCTGGCATGACATTATTCAAGGTGTGAATACAGGTCAACATCACTCTGGAGTAGTCACGATTTCTGTATTTTCTCGCATATAAGCCGCATTTTTAACAAAAAAAAGATGTCTGAATCAGGGGTACGGCTTATGTGCACAAGACTTACAGCGTTGCTATACTCTTTTTCACCAGTAGATTTCGGCAAATTAATATTTACTATTTGTGGTTATTTTCTGTTTTTCAGTAAGAAAACAACCATTAGGGGATGAATTACTAACTTCCTTATGATATTGACCCTGATAATGTGCTTTTGATTCATACAGTATCTCAAAAATACCATTTTTCTTAAGATTTTCCCTTCAAAGTAACACTTTTTTACTCCCTACTAAAACCATGACTATGGAGGTGAAAACTGTGAATCAGGGGGCAGCTTATGCGCAAGAAATTGTAAAATCCAACAATTTAAGGCAATTTTAAGGGTGCAGCTTATGGTACACGGTCAATTGGTCGCCGGTCTTTTGGTCTCCGATCTTTTGGTCGCCCAGAAGGTAAGTGATAATTACCATTTAAATCGTTGCTCAAATTCCCTAAATACAAACTGCGAATTACTATTTCGTCATACTTAATGCCCTATTAATTATTAGGCTAAATAAAAGCTCCAAATTTCCCGGACTTTTATTGTTTTTTTGTTGGAGAACTTGCTAAGACCCTGACGGACGTACCTTCCTAAGGGGACAACTGATGTACATACAAACTCTTATACACTCACACGTCGGCTCAGTGAAACTGCTCATGGCCATTGTTGGCTTTTATTGATGCGTGTTGTTTTACCTTGTTTTGTCGCCGGTCTTTTGGTCGTCGGTCTTTTGGTCGTCGGTCTTTTGGTCGCCCGTTGTCGCGTTCGGGGCGACCAAAAGACCACGACCAAAAGACAGCGACCAAAAGACCGGCGACCAAAAGACCGGCGACCAATCGACCGCACACGGCAGTTTATACGCAGGGCGGCTTATATGTGATAAAAATACAGTATATAAAAGCGCATCTTTCCAAAATACAGTTTACTCTCCTTGGCACATGAGTTTTGGCACTGATGCAGATAAGGCCTATAAATATAATGAATATGACAGGGCTCGGCAACCCATACTTGGTTCTTTCCATTACTTCTGGTGGAACTGATGCTTGGTCTCATGAGTCAATAACAAACGTTTTGTGACTCATCTCTGTACTTTGCTTAATGTAATTAGGCCCCCCGATTCTTTTTGCTGATGAATGGTTTGCATCTTTTTGCATGGCCTCTATATTTCTTAACTTCGAAGTCTTCCTTGCGCATAGAACTGTGACACTTTCAGTCCTGCCGTCTGGAGTTTGGCATTGATCTCCATGACTATTGAGTTGGAGTTTTTCAAATTATCATAGTGGCCATGTCGAATGTTGATTGAATAGCTCTGATCACTTTTCTCTCTTCTCTCATCTTTAAAATGTATTGCTTTTTTGTCCGAGAAGAAAGAAAGATAACTCTCTGTTCCTTCTGTTTGTTTAACCGAAAACACCTTTTTTACAGATGAAACCCAAAGCTAAAAACAAGGACTGTTTGATGCCTTTGCAATCGCTCTAAATGACAAAACGAGAACCACCCATCATTCGCATGTTGCAATACTTTTGCTCACTTCAAAAGTAGATGGTTTGCAATAAAAAGGTAACCTTTTCTTGGTTGTTTAACCCTTTGGCTGCCCAATGCTGGGAAGATTTACGTCTGCTTCAGAAAAATTGCATTTTTCTTTTAATATGTGAAGGTTCTACTTCCTACTTTTGTATCATTTTCTGATGCTGTAAAGACAATTTTTCACCCAAATATACCAATATTAGCTTTCTGAGATAATTGATATATTTATTATGAATATGTTTTCTTAAAAATGAAAACTTTTCTTTTCTCCCCACCCAGCTTCTCACCACAGCCAAGCTCATCCTCTCCGTTGTCACATTGAACCTCTCCGTCACATTGTGCTGAGCTTCTGATGCACTGAGAGGAAAAGCCACAGCGAAACCTTCCAACACAGCTTAGACCAACTAGAATTAAACAGAGGATCATCAAAGGTGGGGGGTGGTTACAAACATAAAAAAATGTGTGTTAACCTTAAATTCTCCAGTCCATTCAAGATGTTTTCAATTTTTTTTAATATTCCTTTTGATCTATACAGTATCTCAGAAATACCACGTGCAATGATTTTTCTTTAGATTTTCCCTTTAAAGTAACCCTGTTGTACTCCCTATTAGAATCATTAATATGGAGGTGAAAATTGTGAATCAGGGGGCGTCTTATACAAGACAAATTGTAAAATTCAACGGTTTTAAGGCCATTTTGAGGGTACGGCTTATGCGTGGAGGCGGCTAATATGTGAGAAAATATAGTACAGTGGTACCTGGAGATACGAGCTTAATTTGTTCCGGGACTGAGCTCGTATGTCGATTTACTCATAACTCAAATGGACGTTTCCCATGGAAATGAACCAAAAAAAAATTAATTCGTTCCAACCCTCTGAAAAAACACCCAAAACAGGATATTGGATTGGAAAAACATTTTTATTTGTTCTAATTAGCCATCTATCAACAAAGTGACAAATAACTAGTGATTTAATAGTACTAAAATGTGTTTAATAGTACTAAAATTAGACTTATTTCGCGGAGGGGAGAGCGAGATTGACAGAGGGGGGGACATAAACAAATTTAAATGAACTTGGATTACAATGCAAATATATCAAAAATAAATTTAATCTAACCTTACACTAAACTTAATTCTAATTTAGTTTTAAATTTTGATACCTTTCTTCTACCGGGTTGGCTCCATTTGCCCCGCCTCCACCCTGACTTTCAGATGCAACCTATCGAGGGTTGTTTGCTTTTGTCTTCCCTTCAAAATATTCAGAAAATGATGCACACAAATGCCCTCACAATAGTATAACGCACGACCGCTTGCCAACGAGAAGTAGTATATACTCCTCTCGTATTAGTGATCGCTCCGCCATTCGCACTTTGTACAGCACACAGCATTTGGACCTTCCAAGCGTATTTTTAGCTCTCATTCATCTGCGAAAATGGCCCAGGAAAATAATAATTTTGGTTCAGCGACCAATAATTAATATTTTTTTGCCATAGACATAAATATATTTACATCGTGAAGGCCCAATTGGGAATATATTTATGGCAATATACTGCAATAATTTTCTACCAATTATTTATTGCTGAGCCCTGGTCGCAGGTTCAAGATGGCGGCTAACTGTATTTTCGTCACAAGTGATTATATATTGTATTTGGGGAGCAATGGTTTGCATGCAATGTAATACCCCATATCGGTCCTTTAAGCCCTGGGTCTGGGTTTTTGTTCCAAATGATCCAGCACAAAAAAATTAACCAATGCAGTAGCAGCCGCTGGTTGTAATAAACTGTCTTGTTTGGTTGGAATAAAATCCTGTGGTACCCAGTCGTTTCGTCGACGGACAGGGTTAGGGTAATGCTCTGACATTGTCAATGCAATCAATGACAAACTCTCTCTCTCATGATTATAATTTTGAGAGCGAGCGAATCCGGCTACGAATAACATGTACACACACGCCAATAATACGCAACTTATTGATAATTTTGATATTAGATATTTAGATATTAATGCTCTGATATTGTCAATGCAATCAATGACAAACTCTCTCATGATTATAATTTTGAGAGCGAGAGATTACCTGGTTGATCGCTTTCAACAGTAAACTCTCTCTCTCTCTCTTTCTCTCTCTCGCTCTCTTTCTCTCTCTCTCTCATGATTATAATTTTGAGGGCGAGCGAATCCGGCGACGAATTGTCCGTCAACGAAATGTCCGGCACCAAAATGTCTGTTCGACGAACTGTCCGGCGACCAAACGTCCGGGGACGAAGTGTCCGTCGACCAAGTGTCTGTCGACGAAACGTCCGTTCACGAAAGGTACAGCACTGATTCGATAAGACCAACGTTTGGCAGACTGAAATCACATCCATTATAATTAATGTAAAGATAAAGTTTTTTTTAAGTCTGTGGGCAAGTAGAATTGTTTAAATTTCAATATATTATACTAGGTACAAAAGTGTAACGTTTCCTTTATCTGGAAACCAAGATGGAGAATTAAAAATATGAAGTTGTATCAGGCAATTTGCTCACCTCCAAGGCCTATACCAAGAGCAAGAATGAAAACCACTATGATACTCGTGGCAATTATTAATCCCTTGCGATAGGCCAGCAGTGTTTTCTTCCAGCCTTTCACCAAATCATCCTCTGTTGAATGAAAAGTACAGTCAGTAAAGAGTACAGATTATTGACTGAATTAAAAAAAATTAACAGAAAACTCAGTAACTCCATTAAAAGATTCTGTTGACGAGCTAAACATTTTGCAGCATTTTACAAGTACCTAAACTTTGGTATAACAAAAAACACCTTTACTGGTTCTAGAGATGACTGTGTTGTTCCATTCAGAACGAGTTCATTAAGCCAAACGTGTGCCTCACATACCTGGCGTGACCGGACGTTTGGTCGCCGGACGTTTGGTCGCCCGGATGTTTGGTCCCAGGACGTTTGGTCGCCCGGATGAATATAATTTTGAGAGCTGGTTTCAACAGTAGATATTTAGATATTAAACTCTCTCTCATGAATATAATTTTGAGAGCTGGTTTCAACAGTAAACTCTCTCTGTCATGTTGTCAAACGTCCGGCGACCAAACGTCCAGCGACCAAACGTCCGGGCGACCAAACGTCCGGGCGACCAAACGTCCGGGCGACCAAACGTCCGGGCGACCAAACGTCCGGGCGACCAAACGTCCGGGCGACCAAACGTCCGGGCGACCAAACGTCCGGGCGACCAAACGTCCGGGCGACCAAACGTCCGGGCGACCAAACGTCCGGGCGACCAAACGTCCGGGCGACCAAACGTCCGGGCGACCAAACGTCCGGGCGACCAAACGTCCGGGCGACCAAACGTCCGGGCGACCAAACGTCCGGGCGACCAAACGTCCGGGCGACCAAACGTCCGGGCGACCAAACGTCCGGGCGACCAAACGTCCGGGCGACCAAACGTCCGGGCGACCAAACGTCCGGGCGACCAAACGTCCGGGCGACCAAACGTCCGGGCGACCAAACGTCCGGGCGACCAAACGTCCGGGCGACCAAACGTCCGGGCGACCAAACGTCCGGGCGACCAAACGTCCGGGCGACCAAACGTCCGGGCGACCAAACGTCCGGGCGACCAAACGTCCGGGCGACCAAACGTCCGGGCGACCAAACGTCCGGGCGACCAAACGTCCGGGCGACCAAACGTCCGGGCGACCAAACGTCCGGGCGACCAAACGTCCGGGCGACCAAACGTCCGGGCGACCAAACGTCCGGGCGACCAAACGTCCGGGCGACCAAACGTCCGGGCGACCAAACGTCCGGGCGACCAAACGTCCGGGCGACCAAACGTCCGAGTACCCATACCTGGAACTCAATACCAATTACCATACCACCCCTGACACCCTTTGCCAATCATTTTAAAACCTGGCTGCTGGATGAAGAACATGGTGATCACAACACTGATTAAACTTGTGCTACTTGTGTATGTCTCATCATTTCTATGTTGCTTACTAGTCTTTTGTCCTGTATTCCTTATTGGTTTTATCTTGTGTTTTTAATGCCTTTAACATTCACAAGTAGCTAAAGATGGAAATCAGGCTTTGACTATAATCTTACATATTTACATATGTTCATTCACATTCATTCATTTACCTTCCATACCGTGCATCCTCATAAGGATTGCGGGGGTTGCTGGAGCCTATCCCCGGCGACTTCGGGCGAAAGGCAGACTATGTACATCCTAGACCGGTCTCGAGTCAGCCACACAGAGACAAACGACCATTCGCACTCCGAATCATACCGGCACTAGCAGGAATCGAGCCCACGCCTGCCCGCACCGAAGTTCCCTCCTTATCCCCTAACCCTGAACACCACAAAGTGGCATGTTCATTCTTATGAACATGTCTATATGTTCATTAATATGTATTCTCCCTTTATTAAATAAATAAATAAAACGCAATTACTGCTGAATCCATTCATACATTTTCTGAACCGCTTTATCCTCATTAGGGTTGCGGGGGGTGTTGGAGCCCATTCCAGCTGACTCCGGGCCAGAGGCGGGAGACACCCTGAATCGGTGGCCAGCCAATCGCAGGACACAAGGAGACGGACGACCAGGCACACACACTCATAACTATGGGCAATTTAGAGTGTCCAATCAGCCTAGCATGCATGTCTTTGGAATGTGGGAGGAAATCAGAGTACCCGGAGAAAACCCACGCAGGCCCAGGGAGAACATGAAAACTCCACACAGGTGGACCAACCTGGATTTGAACCCAGGTTCCCCACTGTGAGGCCGACGCCCTAACCACTCAGCCGCCGGGCTGCCCAGAAAATAAATTATTTTGAAAATTGGAATTTTCACAAATTTTCAATTAATGACCCGAAAAATAAATTAATTTTAAAAACAGTCAGGGCTTTTTTATTTTTAAGGTGAATGAAATACGCTTCCGTACATTACCATTGGTTAAGAACTTACCATTAAAAAATGGCTGAATCTTGGTAACTGGCATAGTTGGACTTGGTGCTGTTTGGGTGTCTACAGGATTTCGGGAGAGGTCAGAAAGTGAGTTATTTAAGCTACCCAGAGGGCTGACATTTATTGTGTTTGGCGTCTCAATTGCAGGAAGGTCTTCCTCTGTCACAGAAACCACTTCGATCCTGGGCGAGTTTTGATGTTCCAATGGGTCAACTCTAAATTCCTAAAAGTAATTTTAAAAACACAAGTAATAACTATAAAGGATGTATACAGTGTATAAGCACTGACCAATATTTTGTCATACAAAAGAGAATGTGTACACCAAGTAGATAAAGCTTAGTCAGTAATTCTTTCACACAATGATATTGTTGCACACATCGATATAAACACCATTTAAACTCTTCAAAATATGTACTGTGCTCCGCTTCACTTTCTTTTTAATTCAAATATTGCCCTTGCTCCCATTCTAGTGCAAATATGAAAATCTATGTCTTTTGGGAGGTCCCCTTTGATATGAAGATTAGTTCTTATTTTGCGTGTGTGTTCCATCATCAAGGAATGTGATGATAGGAACTAGTCTCACTCCAAAGACTGTGTAACATCATAAATTTGTGAACTGTATACCCATTCAATCGTTGAATTACTGTATTTTCTCGCATATA
Organism: Stigmatopora argus; assembly: GCF_051989625.1. Classification (NCBI taxonomy): domain Eukaryota; kingdom Metazoa; phylum Chordata; class Actinopteri; order Syngnathiformes; family Syngnathidae; genus Stigmatopora; species Stigmatopora argus. The sequence continues at coordinate 4,472,980 of NC_135399.1, forward strand.
AGTCATATTTGTAACTCAAAAAAATTATGACTGAATCAAGGCTATGGCTTATATGCGCACAAGACTCACAGCGTTCTTATACTCTTTCACCAATAGATGTCACCAAATTAACATTTATTATTTGTTGGTTATTTTCTGTTTTGCAGTAAGAAAACAATCATTACTGGATGATTTAGGTACTAACTTTCTTATGATATTAACACTAACAATGTGCTTTTGATTCATACAGTTTCTCAGAAACACCACATGCGATAACTTTGCTTAAGATTTTCCCTTCAAAGTAAGACATTTGTACTCCCTATTAAAAGCATGAATATGGAGGTGAAAATTGTGAATCAGGCGGCGGCCTATATGCGGGAAATTGTAAAATTCAAAAATTTTAAGGCAATTTTAAGGGTGCGGCTTATACGTGAGAAAATACGGTACCTTTTCTCATTCGATCTTGGTTGTGCTGGAGCTGGGCTGTATGAGCTGTGTTCCATAAATTCTAGACTGGAGGACACTTGCTCGCGCACACACTTGCTTCCATACAGTCCATTCAGCACAATCAAGTTTTATTTAGATATGGGGCGAAGACAGTGGGAGATAGCCCAGTAATTAACCTCCTAGGATCTGGCGTCCATGTCTGGACATCACATTTTTGGTTGTCACGAGACAACAATGTTAAATTTTGGACTACAAGTGTCCACTTATAATGTGGAGAATCAGAAAATACATGATGTAAAAAGATAATTTTTGTTTTTACACTTGGGTCCCAATTAGCCTAAATATCAAAGAGCAATCTAGGGTGTAGTCTCCCTTTCGCCCGAAGAAAGCTGGGTTAGGCTCCAGCAACCCCCGCAACCCTTTTGAGGACGGGCGGTATGGAAGATGAATGAACGAATGAATTTTTTTTCCCCCCAGAAAAAAATCCACGATGTAGTGAAGCAGCGATAACCGAAGCGCAAAGTAGCGAGGTGTCTCTGTATTCTTCATGTCCCCTTGATGTACAAAACAGACATACTTGCGCTATAGTACTAAATTACGGCATGTTTATGTGATGAGAATAGGCAACCATATTCCTTATTACTTAACTTTTGGGGCCCCAGTTAGGATATTCCCTCCCACTGTTTTTTTTTTCCACCGGTGTCTGTGCTTCTTGCCTACAAAAATATCTACGTATACTCACATAGAGCTTTTGAATTCAGGAATTCAGGAATTCAGGAGAACGATATATTCAAGCTAAGGTACTTTTTTTCATTCATTAATTCATTTTCAATCCCGTTTATCCTCATTTGGGTCATGAGGGAGCTGCAGCATATCCCAACTAACTATGGGTGGGTACCCTTTGAAATGCTTGCTAGCCAATTGCAGATCTCATATTGACAAACAACCATTCACACTCACAACCACACTTCTTAAGAATTTAGAGTGTTCAATCAGTTTATCGTGCATGTTTCTGAGATGAGAGTACCCAGAGAAAACCCACGCAGCCATGGTGATAAAATGCAAACATCACACAAAAGGGCTGGAGCCAACCAGGGATCGATTCTTGGTCTCTGAACTGTGGGGCAGACATGCTAACCACTCTCCTCTTGAACATAACATATTTTGTGATGAAATAACCAACTCTGTTTTAAAACATGACTTTTTTTCCAACAAAACAATCAAATAAAAAAAATGAAATAAATATACTGATGTACGTTGCCATTAAATTACTGATTGTGTTTTAAACCCATGATGTTGTGCCTACAAAATTATTCACTTGATTGCTGGCATTTGGCAACCCGCCGGTGATGAGGAAAATGATATTTTGCAAGGTACTGTGCATTTTTTTCCTAGCATATAGATAGATTTTTCTTTGAATTTACGAATTGTGCTATAACCAGGGAAGGGTTATCTCCTTTAATTAGCTTGATAATGGATGATGAATGAATATAGTATCTATGGCAGTGGCGGGCCGTCAGGGCCTTCCAGGCCTTCTCTGCTGGCTTCAGATATATCTGAATCATATATTATATTTTGTCCATCAATACTTATTAAGTAATTCCAAATTGTCTGTTAGCTTCCTTTCGTTGCTTTTCCCCTTGGTTGCTCTGCTGCATTAAACAAGCGTCGATAAAACTGTTGCTTTAACCAATCAGATTTCGAGTTGGCAACACCACAATACATTGTCGCGGGCGTAGGGATACGTCATTGCCTTGTCGCAGGCGTAGGGATACGTCATCGCTTTCCCCAACTATGATTGGCTAGTGATTAGCCAGAGCTACCAAACTGTATTTGGAGCGAGCTGCACAAGCAAATATATTGCTGTGTTGTTTTAAGGCCATTTTCAAGACGGACTATGCCAGAAATACGATAGAACAAGCTCGACTTTCAGCACTAGCTTCGATGGCGATATAAAAGAAGGAAGAAAGAAAGGAGAACGGATATTGTGTACAGTTAAAAAGGATTTTTGGTGAGTAAAATATGGCTATATTCCTAAATAATATTTCAATTGTGGGCCAAGTTCTGATATCTGAAAAGCTCCAGTGTTTGTATTTAAGCTCCAGTGTTTGTATTTAATCACTAAATGCTGCTAGGAAGTGGATTTTACCCCATTTTAGTGCAATTTTTGCCATTTCGCGTATGGATGTATCGACGTTCATCGCTGTCTTTTTCCCGGGGAAATGATACTCCGGGCCCGGTTCTGATGTCTAAAAAGCTCCAGTATTTGTATTTAATCAATAAATGCTGTTTTCGGCTGGATTTTACCCAATTTTCGGGCAATGTTTGCCGGTATGCCATTGACGTTCATCACTGTCTTTTCCCGGGAAAATCACCTACGGCCCGGTTGTAATGTCTGAAAATCTTCAGGATTTGTATTTAATCATTAAATGCTGCTAGGAAGTGGATTTTACCCATTGAAGGCGCTACGAAAAAATGCACGGACCGCCACTGATCTATGGTATATCAATTATTACAAGTAGTGGTGAATGTTGAACACTAAAAACTGGGCCATCACTGTCAAAAATCTAACTACTGCTTACAGCTGGCTGGGATAGGCTTAAGCACCTGCCAATCCCCCCATTTCCCCTGACCCTTGTGAGGATAAGCACTATGGTAGCTGCATCAACACACACACAATATACGTATATGTCATTTACAGCATTTTTTATTTACTCACTGTTGATGGAGTTGGGAGTTCACTCACAGAAGAAGCACTGTTTGCAAGAACTTCAAAGAAAAAAGAAGAGAAAAAGATAAATATATTAGGTGTAAATTGATAATTTTATATCAACTAGGCTAAGTAGAAAGTGTCACAGTATAAAATAAACAATGAGGGATGTAAAGGAACAAAAAAAAACGGAAAAGACTGAAACAAATTGTACTTTGGGTTAAAGTCAATCATGTCCAAACTTACTTAACTCGGCAAAGCTCTTCATCATTATTGTGACATAATCCAATGTGATAATAATCCTGCCACTGGCTCTCTTCACGATGTGTTTTCTTCTTTTTCTTTTCTGATTATCTGCCTATACTCCAACTGTACATATAGGTCCACACAAATAGACACCTGAGCAGGTGCTGGGACCCTGTGCTAGGATCAAGTGAAGCTGCACCTGATCACTCCAAAGATAGAATTACATACTCACGTCTCCAAAGTGTTCAGGTGTAATTAATTATGGGAAAGAAATGAATGGCAAGTTATAAATGGCACCAGTGCTACAATAGTGGTACTATACCACAAACTAGGGAATTAAATAAATAAATAAATCAGAAGTTCTGACCTGCTTAACCGCACATGGATCAATGGGGTTCTTGAGCCTCTCCCAGCTCGTGTGCGGTCGATTGGTCGCCGTCTTTTGGTCGCCGGTCTTTTGGTCGCGGTCTTTTGGTCGCCCCGACCGCAACAACGGGTGACCAAAAGACCGGCGACCAAAAGACCAGCGACCAAAAGACCGACGACCAAAAGACCGACGACCAAAAGACCGACGACAAAACAAGGTAAAACAACACGGTCTACGCATCAATAAAAGCCAACAATGGCCATGAGCTGTTTCACTGAGCCGACGTGTGAGTGTAGAAGAGTTTGTATGTACATGCGTTGTCCCTTAAAGAAGCTTCGTCAGTCAGGGTCTTAACAAGTTCTCCAACAAAAAAAAACAATAAAAATCCGGGAAATTTGGAACTTTTCTTTAGCCTAATAATTACTGGGGCATTAAGTATGACTAAATAGTAATTCGCCGTTTGTATTTAGGGAATTTGAGCAACGATTTAAATGGTAATTATCACTTACCTTCCGGGCGACCAAAAGACCGGCGACCAAAAGATCGGCGACCAAAAGACCGGCGACCAATTGACCGTGTACCTCCCAGCTGACTTCAGCCTGGAGGCGGGGGACACCTTGAATCGGTGGGCAGCCGATAGCAGGGCTCAAGGAGACGGACAACCATTCACACCCACACTCTACCTCAGGGCAATTTAGAGTGACCAATCCACCTTCCATGCATGTTATTGGAATGTGGGAGGAAACCAGAGTACCTAGAGAAAACCCGCACAGGCAGAACCTGCAAACTCCACACAGGAGGACCGTCCTGGATTTGAACCCAGGACACCAGAACTGTAAGGCTGACATGCTGAATACTGGTCGGGCTGCCCAGAATATTAAAAAAACAGGAAATCTAGTAAGCAATTTAGTTTTACTGTTGGGCCAATGGATTACCGCATTTACTCACATATAAGCTGCCCACACGTATAAGCTGCATCCTTAAAATTGCCTTAAAATCATTGAATTTTACAATTTCTCGCATATAAGCCGACCCCCTGATTTCACTTCCATATTTATGGTTTTAATAGGGAGTACAAATGTGTTACTTTGAAGGGGAAATCATAAGAAAATTAATCGCGCGTGGAATTTCTGAGATACTGTATGAATCAAAAACACATTATTAGGGTCACTATCATAAGGAATTAATTAATCCAGTATTGGTTGTTTTCTTACTACAAAACAGAAAATAACTAACAGATAGTAAATGTTAATTTGCCGACATTTACTGGTGAAAGAGGGTGGCCCGGTGGCGTGAGTGGTTAGCGTCGGCCTCACAGCTCTGGGGTCATGTCATCCAGGTCATGTCCATCTGTGTGGAGTTTGCATGTTCTCCCCAGACCTGTGTGGGTTTCCTCTGGGTACTCTGGTTTGCTCCCACATTCCAAAAACATGCATGGTAGGCTGATTGGACACTGTAAAATTGCCCCAAGGTATGCGTTTAAGAGAATGAGAGTATAGCAACCCTGTAAGTCTTGTGCCATAGCCTTGATTGAGTCATCTTTTTTTGTTACAAATACGGCTTATATGGGAGAAAATACAGTAAAATAGTAAAAGGAAAACTGTATGGACCAGAGGTGGGCATTAATACGGAGGTAGACCTCCAATAATTATACAATAATTGCTCACCCCTGCTCTACCGGTTGGTCCCCCAACTGTTAATTTACGTATTTATTTTCTTGTTATAATATCAATATAGTTGTGAATTCTCGAAGAAAATCTTATCTTAAATGGGATGTTGTAACTTTGGCTTGTTTTTGTTCAACTGTGATTGGGCTGCAGACTGTCTTTCGCACCTGGAAACCCTGAAGCTACTCCATTCAGACACACCCAAAGCTGATCTAAACCCACAGAAATGTGAGCCACCGAATTGACTTGAATAATTTAACTCTCAATGGGTGGCCTGGTGGAGCGAGTGGTTAGCGTGCCGGCCTCACAGTTCTGGGGTCTTGGGTTCAAATCCAGGTCATGTCTATCTGTGCATGTTCTCCCCGGGCCTGCACGGGGGGTTTCCTCCGGGTACTCCGGTTTCCTCTGGGTACTCCGGTTTCCTACCACATTCCAAAAACATTCATGGTAGGCTGATTGGACACTCTAAATTGCCCCTAGGTATGAGTGTGAGAGTGAATGGTTGTTCATCTCCTTGTGCCCTGCGATTGGCTGGCCACCAGTGAAGGGTGTCCCCTGCCTCTGGCCCGGAGTCAGCTGGGATAGGCTCCAGCATCCCGCGACCCTAATGAGGATAAAGTGGTTCAGAAAATGAGATGAGACTTCAATAGTTATTTTCTCCACTAAGATGCTTGTTTACAAACGGTTGACCTATGCTATAGATTAAATAGCATACATCATTAACATGGCTATGATTCAGGTTGGGCTGAGAGGAATTTTTATAAATATTAAGTATGCAGTACTGCATTTTTGAAGTTGTTGACGAACCAAGCTGTTTGAAAATGGATTGGAAATTGAGAAGTGGCTATCCATGGCCCCGACGCAAGATGGCCAACAAAGAATGACGCCCTTCTCATTGGCTTGTAATTCTTATCATACATCTAGTCATGTATATACGTGATATTTATGACCGTAAAAACAGAGAAGAAGAAACAAAATGTCGACCTTCATGTTATTCTCAAGGCAACTATGGAAGTTGAAGGTAATGTCCACTCTACTTTCAAGAAAAAAAATACTTTGCGTAATGTCTGGAATGATTCCCACTCCTTAATAATCAATGTTTGCATGCAGGCCGAGTTCTCGTGTTCTAAAGATATGAATAATAGTAATTATTAATTACAAATAGCAATCGTGATCATATTGCAGGTGTGCTATCCCCCAAAAAACTCTTTACTGTGACTGAGTACGCCTTGAAAAGAATAATATTTTGACAGTGAATTGGCAAATCTGTTGAAAAAAACAAATATTTGTAACGATTTTACTGTCGGGTTTTAAGTTAATTACTAGTCCATTGAGTAATATTTTTTTTCAGATTAATACAGTGACTGCACGCATTTACTTTGAAAATAAGAGGTAATGAAAATATCAAGTTTTTGTTTATCTTTAGTTCCAAAAACGATTTCCTGCTATGGTGAGTATTTGATTTAGTGTCCAATCAGCCTACAATGCATGTCTTTGGAAAATGGGAGGAACTCAGGAGTTTCTTAATTTTGAAAAACAAAATACCACCATGTAAAGTTCGCACACAAATTTGTTTGCATGAAAAATAGTTATTTTCCTTTTTCTCATGACAGTAATTTAATTGAAAATAAAAATGTAGTGCAAGCCTTCCAGTGTCTTCATACACAACATCATGGAGACAGACCCATAGTCATCAAATCAAGAACAGGACTAGCACTGTATGCCGCCTGATGGTGTAGAGCCCATTACGTAGATCGCCAAGGAACTATCGGTAGATAGCCAAGGAACCACTGGTAGATCGCACAACAATAACATCTTGATCCCTCCCTTCTGTCGGTTTCCTTAATTAGGAATTTGTCATGTACGCAGTGAACTTTATCATGAATCGAGAGTGGATTTTCCCTACTGCCTCCATACATGTTGCGAACCTCCGTCGACCCCATTTTATAAGTACCCTTGTCCCATTTCCGGAGTTTATCCGGAGTCAATGCGATTCAGGCAAAATCGATAAAAAATAACGCAGCACAATTGAAATCAAACTGTTATCATTTTTTTACATGAATTGAAATATTGTATTTTTTGCAAACTATTAAAAAGTAAAGCATAGTGAAAATAAGTTTTTCTTTGTGTTTGGGTCCTTCTATGTAGGTGTGTTTTGCAGTCAGTAATTCCACTATGTGCCACACTGAAGTTGCACTTGCATGTCATGCAATGTGCAAATGTCGGTCCCTTTGAAGATGGCGTCAACATGGGTTATTTCGTCGAATAAGAAGAAATAAAGTTGTACGAGTGTCTGGATTTCTCAAAAGTTTCACCCAAATTGTGGAAGTGATAGGATTTGTTTCAAAACAAAAGACTTTAGTCAGCTTTAATAATACTTCCCTTAAAAAATAAATTTAAAAAACGAAAATGTTAAAGCGATAGAGGCTACCTATGAAATTGATTCCGAATCGATTGCCCCGATAAAGTCGCAAAGACGAATCATTCGTCAGAACTTGTAACTTGGATGCAGAGCTGCCGACCCCATTTCAGGAGTACCCTTTTAGGAGTTTTATCTTTTCATTAGGGGTGAATGCGATTGGCACAAATTCGATATAAAATGTAAAAAAAACCCAGACAATTTAAATCAAACTGATAGTATCATGCTCGGCTGATTCACAATGCAATCGTGTTACTGAATTCTTCCGGTTTATAGTGCAGTTGAATCAAATGTTGATGGTGTGAATTTCGAGGCATTTAAATTGGAAATTTGGTACTTTTCTAAAATGATTGCTCCCAAAAGAATTTAAGTGACAAATTTTTGGTGTTTCCGGAGTATAGAGATGTTGTCCAGAGTCCTTGAGTTTGTGTTGCATTTCTGGGTGAACTCCTGAAATTCCGGAGTTCAGTAATACCTGGACATACGAGCAATTTGAGGTACGAGTAAAATTTCGAGCAAATATTTACCTTGAGATACAAGACATATTTTGATATAAGTATGCAGCCAGGTGTGGCCAACGCAAGAGGCTCCTTTTGAGAACAACGGGCACTGTCTTTCTGGTCGCAACGCCCTCGTGTAAATGTGTCTATGAACAAATAAAAATGTTTTTCCAATCCAATATCCTTTTTAGGTGTTTTTTCAGAGGGTTGGAACAAATTTGTTAATTTGTTTTTAGTTTATTTCTATGGGAAAAGTTGTTTTGAGATACGAGTAAATCGACATACGACTTCGGTCCCGGAATGCATTAAGCTCGTATCACAAGGTATGACTGTAGTTGGAAGCTCTGATGTTGATAGAGTATAATGTGAGGTATATTAGCATGAATAATTGCTGAGCTTTGTCAGTGGCCGGTTAAAAAAAAAGTAGATTGTGGATGGTTGACTCCTGGAAAAGTAGATTTTGGAAGACAAAAGTTTGAACACACCTGCTATAGAGGTTCACTTGCCTGATTTTGGTTAGGGTAGCCACAGGCTCTATTCCCACTGGTGGCGGTATGATTGAGTGCGGATGGTTGTTTGTCTCGCTGTGTGCCCTACGGTTGACTGGTGACCAGTCTAGGGTGTAGTCTGCCTTTCACCTGAAGTTAGCTGAGATGGGCTCTGCCAACTCCTAAACCCTTACGAGGATACGTGGTACAGAAGATGATTGATTAATTGACTAGCACTATGCAGGCAGAGAAACTGCTTAGCAGTGCACACATGTGTATACACGTATACATAGTTGCACATGTATGCCCTTGGTCTTAACATTCAGCCATTTCTTTTGTTATTTTATACTTGTACTTAATTTATACTTTGAGTGTAAGCGCTACTGGTTGTTCGTTTACTTGTGTCCTGTGATTGGCTGGCTACCAATTCAGGGTGTCCCCCTCCTCCTGAACTCGATCGTTTGGTCGCCGGACGTTTGGTCGCCCGGACGTTTGGTCGCCAGACGTTTGGTCGCCAGACGTTTGGTCGCCAGACGTTTGGCAACATGACAGAGTTTACTGTTGAAACCAGCTCTCAAAATTATATTCACCCGGGCGACCAAACGTCCGGGCGACCAAACGTCCGGGCGACCAAACGTCCGGGCGACCAAACGTCCGGGCGACCAAACGTCCGGGCGACCAAACGTCCGGGCGACCAAACGTCCGGGCGACCAAACGTCCGGGCGACCAAACGTCCGGGCGACCAAACGTCCGGGCGACCAAACGTCCGGGCGACCAAACGTCCGGGCGACCAAACGTCCGGGCGACCAAACGTCCGGGCGACCAAACGTCCGGTCACGCCCTCCTCCTGGCCAAAGTTGGCTGGGTTTGGCGCCAGCACCCCTGCAACTCTTGTCAGGATGAGAAAATGAATGAATGAATTTATGAATTTCACAATCTACTTTCTTCAACTGCTTCTAATGAAAATGTGGTGTTTTGCGCTCACCAATATTGTGCTTTTTTCTGTGTAGTGTTACCACTTGGAGAGGTGGAGCCCCCTGAGGACCAGGACTTCTGCTTTGTGCACCAGTCAAAATGGAGAGGTTATAAAAACTGCTGAAAAAAGTATGTAGGAACATTTAAGTATTTAGTTTTTTTGTGGCAGATTTTTTCATAATTTAATTGAAGATGTAGAACAATCTTGCATGTTCTGTGGAAAAACAATGCACCTGATCTAAAGTTTGAGCTCCAGAGCAAAGGCTTTTAAGTAGTGATCAGAAAACTCACAGTTCTAATCAGATCATAGATTGTGAGTCCCATTTTTTTGGATTATTATTATTTTGTTTGTGCCTATAAATGAAAATTAACATTTAACTCAAACTGACTCAGATTCTAACTATGACACTAGGGTACGCCCTGAATTGTTTGCCATTCAATTACAGGGGACAGTGAGTCAAAAAACTATTCACACACACACTATGGAGTGTTCAATCAGCCTAGCATGCATTATTTTGGAAACGTGAGTCCCCACAGAAAGGCCACAAAGGCATAGAAAAACATGCAAATTCAACACAGAAGGGCACTTGATCTCATAACTGTGAGCTGGACATGTAAACATCTAATCAATCCACTGTTCTGCAGATGTGAGATCAAATCTGGCCAGCCTAATTTTGCAGAATTTACAAGTTCTCCGCATGGCTTTTCTTCATGTCCTACAGTTTTCTGTCACATCTCATTCAATAATTCCAGGGAGTCATTGGAACGTTAGTTCCAGTCAATGCACTGCTCTAAAGGAGGAGGGGGATTCTACTCGCATTGTCCTTGGGTGTGCCCAGGTTATTTAGGAGATACACAGCTACAATACCGACTCACTCATGACTTGCTCGCAAAAATACAAATATCACTAAAAAAACAGGGAAACCAACGTGTTTAGATAGCACCCGTTAAATTTTAATCAAATTTAAGATCACGAACAGTTTTCGCCGAATATCATGCCTTATTTTTTCATGTTTATTTTTTCTTTCACCTGTAACCTTTTGTTGTATTTTGCTCACCAGCAAATGATCCAGATGAGAGATCAACCCTTCTTAAATACAAGACATCAGTCTCCTTCCCTATGAGGGTTTCCAACCAGGGATCTGTTCTAAGACAGCCACTGGGTATTGCAGATTCAATGTCCAATGCCCATACAGGCAAATTATCAGATACATTACCTGTCATTGATAATAGTGAAATAGAAAATACTATGCAGAAATATACACATTCCAACATGGTAAAAGAAACTTTCAATTTAGCTGGAACTACAGGCAATGTAGCCACAACCAAAGCACCCAATTGTGAATCTGGTGACCAAACAAAGCCTAACCATCATTCAGCACTGGTCAGTGACTCTTCTGATTCTGACTCGGACTCGGACTCAGACTCAGACTCAGACTCTGAAGAGAATTCTCTTACAGTTGAGAAGTCAGCCTCTGTGCAAGAGGTACCAGAATTCCCACAGAATACACAAGTAAATGTTGTAAATAAAGAAGATGCAGCTTATAAGGAGGTTTTACCAGAACAGGAAGCAAATACTGCCTCTGATGCCTTGCCAGAAGAGGTTGCACATGCGAAAGTTTCTAGAAATACCAGGGAGGTAGAAGATTTTAGTGCCGTTGAAGACCTGGTGGATTCTGTCCCACAATTCCAGGAGGTGTCTGAAGACATGTCAGAGATGAATGAAACTGAATTGCAAGCTCAAACTAATTCTGCCACAGAATCAAAATCTCCCACTGTCCCTTTTGGTGTTGAAAATTCTGCAGTTGAAGCTGTGACTAAGGTTACAGCTCCAGAACAAAAATCAACTGATGCCGTTCTAGAAATTCCGACTCCTGAGTGTGCCAAAGTTAGTACAAATACTGCACCCCTGTTTGTAGAAGATGAATCTGTCATTCAAAGAAGTGTTGAGACTTCTGGTAAGACTCCTGCATTGCCAATGGATGATGCTCCCCCCTGTGGAGCACCTACTGATCTTGCAACCGTGGTCTTGCCCTCATCGGAGAGTACTAGTGAGCTGCTGGACCCTTTGGGAGGAGAACTACAGAAAGACACTTCACTTGAGGGTACACAATCCAGTGTTAAATCTAATTAGTCAGTAACCTTTCTCTCTGGGGATCTTCTTGTCCCCGAAGATGAACATATTCAAGTCCAACTAACCTTAACATGTCCATCCTGCAAAAAAAGACCAAAAAAACCCATTAAAAACATCTCGTGTTTATTAGTATTTACAATATCATTCAAACCCCTTTAACATTTTCTCAAGTTACAACCCCAAACATACAATTTATGTGAAAGAACAATGCAAAGTGGAGTACAATTGTGAAGTAGAAAGACAATTATACATAGAATTATTCATTTTACTGCTGTGCAAAACTATTCACCCCCTAAGTGCATTGCTTTTTGTTTTGCCTAGTATGAGTGTATTATATTTGAAGTTGAACATGAAGTTTGCTTAACCCCCAAAATTCATAAATAAGTCGCTTTCTTACAAATGGCGCCGGGTTCAAAAGGTGAGCGGAAAAAATAGCGGCTTATAGACTAAACTACATAATGTTTGGTGTTTTAAATATATAAGTATCTGGTTTTCTGTACACATATTTACTCGCATGTATATAAGCCGCATTTGTTGGACAAAAAAAATGATGACTGAAACGAGGGTACGGCTTATATGCGCATAAAAAGACGACATGCACAAATGTAACAAAGACAAAACGCCATAACCCAAGACTATGCGGCCGATACGGTCATTTATTCAAAATAGAGAAAAGATAAACAGATAAATTGCTAGACAAAATTTATTTGGACGCCAATATATGGAATTCAAGAAAAAAAAAATGCATCTTGCATAAAACGTGAAAAAACTCACTTGTGCCTGTCACTGCTCGCTCAGGGTGACGTCATCTTACCTAGGGCGCCACCGTCTTACCTAGTTAAACGTGCTCTGACTGGCCAGATGCGAGTAGATGTGTTCGTAGCGTTTACCAAGTCAGGAGATCTCAATAGTTGTTAAGGCTGATCGAAGGTTTTGCGGTCGATCATTAAAATATCAGCCTTGATACTGGCGTAATGTGTACCTAATGCTATTATTGCACCGAGACATTTGGTGAACACAACGGACACACTTCCTAGTTGTGTTTACGTTACTTCCTTTTTGAAAGGAAATTATTGTATATTTGTAATTATGAAATAAAACACAATTCCGTTTTGATTTTTTCTTTTTATTTCTTGTTCGAAAGAATAATATAATAATAATGCAGTAATATGAACCATCGAAAAAATTAGATATTTCGACATTAGAAGCAATTTGGCTGCCAAAATATTGTAAAGTTTGGGTAAGAAAATTGTCATTTCTGTCATTAAAAAGCATCAGGTTCTCATCAAGATAGATTTATTTCTTTTTTCAGATCGAATAATTTGATATTTTGCATTTACAAATACAGGCATATTAACTTGCTTATGATATTGACCCTAATAATGTGCTTTTGATTCATACAGTATCCCATAAATACCACCTGTGAGGATTTTTCTCAAGATTTTCCCTTCAAAGTAACACATTTGTACTCCCTATTAAAACCATGAATGTGGAGGTGAAAATTGTGAAATGGGGCGGCTTAAACCCAAGAAATTGTGAAATTCAACAATTTTAAAGGTGCGCCTTAGATGCGCGGGTGGCTTATATGCGAGTAAATATGTATTGTATATTTATTTATTTTTTTATTTTGAGAACATCAAACAAGAAAGTACATTTTGCAAACATAATTGAACTCATTTTTATGCACTTGGCTTGCTTCCGCAGAAGATGCAGCAGTGGCACTTGCTGAGCCAGAAGAAATCGTTGACAACAGCACATACCAAAATTACCAACACCACAACTACGATCCCTATACCTTTGCCGACATGGATGTCGAGATGGCAAAGTATCGTCTCCCGCAGCCTAGCTCAGGCAGATACTCCCCTCGACACTAGGAGAGCTCAGATAGTGTCATCTTGATCCCGATTTTGCTCTTATAAACAAACAAATATATAAAAGATCTAAATAAATAAATAATATAAACCCTTATCTCGATGTATACGTACATTCACATGCATTTAACAAATGTATGTTTCAGTTAAATTTTTTACAAATGCTGGTTTTCAGTAGGCGGCCCGGTGGGTGAATGGTTAGCGCTTCAGCATCACAGTGAGGGACCTGGGTTCAAATCCAGGTCGGTCCACCTGTGTGGAGTTTGTATGTTCGCCCTGGGTCTGTGTGGGTTTTCTCTGGGTACTCTGGTTTCCTCCCACATTCCAGAGACATGCATGTAGGCTGATTGGACACTAAATCAGTGTCTCGCAACCTTTTTTGAGCTGTGGCACACTTTTTGCATTAAAAATCTGAAAGGAAACCACCATCTGAAAATCTTTTAATTTAAAACTATGTCGCCTATATTAACAATAGTCGTTCTCATCAAAATTTTATCAGCAGGAATCACATAAACATCCAAAATCAAAATTTTCACACCGACCAAATGTCACCAAAAGTTGATGTCTGCGGACCCTGAACAACTTCCAGTTTGAGTATTGCAAAAATATGTAATGTAATGAGTTTACCTATACATTTTATGACTTTTCTCCCCTATATTACGTAAATCTCCTAATATTACGCAAAGAAAATTGTGCTCACAGACTACGTCGGCAAATGTTGATGCCCTTGAAACTTCCGGTTCATGTTAGAGAAAAACAAGCAACAAAATGACTGTTTGACAATTTGAATCTTGTATTCGAATAATCTATAATTTAATGTTCAACATATTTTCATTTCAACCTTGTAATAGTTCAATTTTAACCTTGTAATAGTTCAATTTTAACCTTGTAATAGTTCAATTTTAATCTTGTTCTATTCATATTATTTTTTCTCTCTAAATATTACATTCTATGACTTCTTACAGTGTGGGCGTGAATGGTTGTTTGTCTCCTTGTGCCCTGTAATTGACTGCCCACCAATTCAGGGTGTGTCCCGCCTCAGCTGGGATAGGCTCCAGCACCCCCGCGACCCTAGTGAGGATAAAGCGGACCATTTCACTGAAATAAAATTATCAATGGTGGTTGGCAGGGGTGTATCCAGTCATGTATCAAATCCTCTTTGTCTCTATGGCCGTCTTCAGTATTTCTTAAAGGATTCATTGAATTGTGTGGTTTAAACAAAGGATTGCACGTTCGGATGTTTCTCACATTCAGACATTGTCCTGTTTTATTATTTAACACAGTTTAAATGCCAAGCAAGTTAAGATCAATACTTTTGTCAAAATATCATTTTTACAGCATTAGCATCGACGGGGAATGCCTGACAAAAAAAATTGTACAGGAAAAACAATGTCTAACCATGAAAAGGCAGTCATTGGGCAGCTAACATAGACTGTACAGAGGCAGAGCGCTGCACAACGTCATTGACCGCCCACCTTATGAATATTAATGTTCCAAACGTCCCTGCGTGCCCATACGCGATGACGCACCGCGACAACTGCGGGTCCCGATTGCTGCAGCCGCTTGTCAGTGTGACGAAGATTGGCACTCAGGTAAGCTGTCACTCAAAATCCCTCTTTCCCGTCCCTATCAATCAAACAATCTTAGCTTGTACGCTGAACTGGCCCGTGGCAGGAAACGCGATTTTTTTGCTCGAGCGGCGGATGCTTTACGAGGGGAACAGCATTGTAGAAAAAATAAATTATGTATACGATGGAGGGAGGGTGAAAAAAATATGTCGCCCTGTAGACGAGGCTTGTGGAAAATCACACAGCTAACGCTCTAAACGAGGCCCGACAGCTGTAATGCTAATGCTAACGCGAAGGGGAGGGATAAAGACATCTGCCCTCCATGAATGACTACATATACCGCTGAAAGATATAGATAACTGCACTGTGCTGCCTCGTAGCATTTTAGTTACTTGACATTATGTTACTGGTACAGTTTGTAACCGGTTAGAAAAACGAAGGAACACATAGCTACATTCATCGTCCAGTCATTACGAATCCCGTATTGGCATAATGTTAACACGCCTCCGCTGTTGTATTTTCACCGAAGGCAAATTTGTTATTAAGCTAACAAAGCTATCAAAGGACTCCGTAATGAACAGAAAACTACAAAATAAATAATACGCTGATTTACATTAGTAACTGGGCATGGATAAACGAAAACCCGCACTTGAGGAATGAGAAAAAAAAGAAACATTTAGAAGGGGCCGTCATTCCTTTAGTACGTTTTCGAAACATACCACATTATTTTGAGGGAGTAATAATTATTTTGCAAATTAACATGGCGGCTTGAATTTTATCAGCGCATTGGGCGAGCCGCTTAAAATCATTTAGCTATTTTGCTAATGTTAGCTAGTACCTGGCCCAGCAGCTAGGCTTTTATCCATATGTATTACCAAATGCTACTTGAAAAATAGAATCACAGAGAAGGTTTCCTCATATCGAGTACGCCAAATGTTGATATTAGTTATAATATACCACAGTAAAAGCTCCGTGTTACGTGATGGCTATTTTCCGCCAGGTTAAAAAAAAACATCAATGTAGCTGACACGGAGCTACAAGCTAAGAGCGTTGTGGTTGTTAAGTAGTTCCAAGGTAAAGCAATATTCGCCAAATAATGCCTGTTAGTAATGTTGAACTGCGTAGTATATCGGGAGGTTGATTAAATCAGACCCTCCACGATATCAGCAAACCCGGATAATAATATATTTAGTACACAGCGTTACCAGTATAATCTTTGCAAAGCCAGATTTTACAGACGCACTCCTGCTTCTTTGGAGAAATAATAATAATAATAAATTGACCGCAATTTTAAATTGGAACCGTTGTGTGCCATGATTACCAGGTTGTTAACATTTTAATGTCGACTCGTACGCAAATGGCCAAATTTGATCAAGATTCATTCATTCAATCATTCATTTTCCGAATCGCTTTATCCTCGTTAGGGTCGCAGGGGGTGCTGGAGCCTTTCCCAGCTGACTCTGGGCCAGAAGCCGGGGACACCCTGAATTGGTGGCTAGCCAATCGCAGGGCACAAGGAGACAAAGAACCATTCACGCTCTCACTCGTACCTAGGGGCAACTTTGAGTGTCCAATCAGCCTACCATGCATGTCTTTGGAATGTGGGAGGAAACCGTAGTACCCGGAGAAAACCCACGCAGGCCCAGCAGAACACGCACACTCCACACAGGTGGATTGACCTGGATTTGAACCCAGGTCTCCCACTGTGAGTCCAACGCGCTAACCACTCACCCACTGGGCTGCCCTTACATTTAAAATGAAAAGAAATTTACAAAAAAGTGCAAACATGGCCGAGAGGTGAGGCCTTTTTTCCCTCCTTAAAGTTAAATGAAATTGAAAGTAAAATATAATTTTTAGTTTTCATTTTGAACTATTATTATAACAATAAGCAATGTTGTCTGGCCCATTTTTAGACCACGCTGTTGGAGGGCTGAAGGACACACAAATAAAATAGTTACTCCTTTGTTATCTGTAAACGGATCATAATGAAACTCGATCATTAGATCAGCTGACTAATGACATTAGTTAAACTTAGTTTAATTGCAGACTTATTGTTACCTGTAGGTTCCGGGTTTACCAGTAGAGAGCATTTTGACATGCTTAGCTGCTATACAAGAGGACACTGTTTTATTCTGATTGTCTTGGCTATAAATATAGGATCTTTTGTGTCTGTGTTGACATAGGTAATATTTCATCATGGGAACATGTGCCAAGAAACATTGTATTTTCATTAATGGGGACATGATAATGAAGCCTGGTGGCTTGGGTGGTTAGCACATCGGCCTCAAAGCTCTGGG
Source organism: Stigmatopora argus (assembly GCF_051989625.1). Lineage (NCBI taxonomy): Eukaryota > Metazoa > Chordata > Actinopteri > Syngnathiformes > Syngnathidae > Stigmatopora > Stigmatopora argus. The sequence goes on from NC_135399.1 coordinate 4,490,648, forward strand.
GTCCTGGGTTCAAATCCAGGTCAATCCACCTGACCTGTGTGGAGTTTGCATGTTCTTGTGCCCTGCGATCGGTTGGGCACCGCTTCAGGGTGTCCCCCGCCTCTGACCTGGGGGCAACTGGGATAGGTTCCAGCACCCCCACCTTGCGAGTCCACTGAGGATAAAGCGGTTCAGAAATTGAGTTAATTAATGAATGGGACCTGACAGTGTTGTTGTTGGTTTTTTTAAATTATTCCCAGTTTATTAGGCCCGGCGGTTGAGTGGTTAGCGCGTTGACCTCACAGGTCTAGGGTCCTGGGTTCAAATCCAGGTTGGTCTACCTGTGTGGAGTTTGCATGTTCTCCCTGGTCTTGTGTGGGTTTTCTCCAGGTACTCTGGTTTCCTCCCATATTCCAAAGACATGCATGGTAGGCTGATTGGACACTTTAAATTTCCCCTAGGTATGGGTGTGAGTGTGCATGGTTGTATTTCTGCGCGTGCCCGGGTGGCCACCGATTCAGGGTGTCTTCCGCTTCTGGCCTGGAGTCAGCTGGGATAGGCTCCAGCACCCCCAGCGACCCTAATGAGGATAAAGCAGTTCAGAAATAAAAATAAATATTCCCAGCACAAGGAACTGCAAAAAATGAAATAATTAGCTCCAGGTGCCTTTAGGATTCAGCCCCCTGGTCTGTCATATTAGCAATCCCGTATGAATATTCATTGCTTTCTAAACAATAAATGTTGGTCAAAGTGCTTTGTATACCGATGGTTTTTAATTTTTACATGTAATTGTGGACTAACCACATTTGCTGTAGCCTGAACTGCATTTCATAAAGTTGTGTGGCCACCCCTTAACTGTATTAAAATGCTGACAAATATGTACTGTATTGTCGTTGATTGATATATATTTATTTATTTTTGGATATGTGCATATGTGCGGCCGAGTGGTTAGTGGGTCGGCCTTACAGTTCTGGTGTCGAGGGTTCAATCCCAGTTCGGTTCTCAATGTGTGGAGTTTGCATGTTGTGCCTGGGCTCGCGTGGGCTTTCTCCAGTTACCCCGGTTCATAGATCAAGCGATTATCGGGGCCGATATTTGACATCTGGCCTTTTATTTAACCCAACTGGCCGATATGAAGAAATCAATTTAAAACTGGGATATTTCGGCTCAGGTGCAGCCGCGCCTATCCTGCTTTCTGTTTATTGGTAATAAACACAGACACCAGCACCAACACATATTTAACCCACTAACCCTCTGTTGACTTGCAGCTATACAAATAAAGTTGAATTATACAGTCAAAAACATATATCAACATAAGTTTATCTTAAATATAATTCTTTATGAATATATGGGTATAATAGACTTGGTTATTTTCTTTGGTATATATATATATATACACATATACACACACATATATATATATATATATATATACACATATATATATATATATACATATATATATATACATATATATAGAGAGAGAGATAGAGAGATAGATAGATCTATAGATATATAGATATATGTCTGATTTTATAAAGTACAGTGCTCGCATTATTCTTTTTTTAAAAAAAATTAAACACTATTTATTACCCTTTTAGTGCAAATTAATATCGGCTCCAAATATCCGTTATCCTCTAACTACCATTTATCGGTATCGGTCCTGAAAAACCAGGGAGGCAGCAGAGAGCCACGGTCGAACTTGTTGATTAATGCTGGCATTACCATAAAGCCAGGCAGCAGCATTCCCACACATGATGATGATGATCTCCATGTTCAGTTAATCTTTGAATAAAATTGAAAATTGAAAAAAAAGGCAGACCTTGCTCGCCACCGGCATGCACCACCGGATCGCCAGCCGACGTCGCCGGCATGTGCTACCGGATGGCCGTATGACGCGGCCGGGAATTTAAAGTTCCACTTGGCTCTTCCGCGCCATCCAACCGTCAATTAGCCGTCCAGGGAGCTCTATTTTCGGATAAATGCAACAACGTCAGCCCACCGCCCAGACTTAAATGGAATCTCAACTTCCACTGCGGCGTCTCGCCATCCTCGCCAGCTAAAGTGCTCTATTTTCAGACAAGGCCGATAGTGTCGGGCCGTGTACTTTTGCACGTTGCACATTTCTGGGACATTCCACCTCCGCTACCACGGGGCTCCCAGACTCTGCTTTAGTCGTCTTTATGGCATCCTGCATAACGTCGCCCGGGGCTCGCATTTCTGAAAAAAATCCCCCTTCGCCGATGGTCACTGCTGTCCACTTTGCCGAGCAAGTTCTGTTTTTAAATAAGCGCCATGGTGTAAGGTCGCACGGGGCTCACATTTCTGATGAAAATCCACCCTCACAGATGCTCAGAAAGGTCTACTTTTGGATAAAAATGATGGGTGCTGCACTTCATTTTTTCCCCGTGGGTGACAGGCCTCTGTCTTCCGCCATTTTATTAGTGGAAGACAGAGAGTGGCTTCTGCTTTCAAGTTTCAGCGTGGATTTTCACATTTTTATGAACTTTTTTTTTTCACAAAAAAATGCGATGTAGTGAAACCGTGAAGTGAAGAAGGATCACAGTGGCAAGGTAATAATAGGGGTGATCCTACTTCGCGGTTTTTCAATTATCACGGCCATGTCTTCTTGTGTACATTATCCACGAAATTTGATGGATTACTCTCGACCAATGTTCCCTCTAAGCTGCGCGCGTGCGCAATTGCGCACTACTCTCGTCTTCTCTGCGCACAGCAAATCATATGGAGCGCACAAAATAAAATCCCATTTTTTTATTCTTTAGTGACTAAACAGTATGATTAAATAAAATAAAGTGTTCAGCAATTAATTTTTATTCATTTGTTTTGCAGAGAATACCCTGCACATTTTCCTTAATTTGACATGGTCATTGAAATATTTCTGTAAATTCACTGATAAAATGAGTAAAGCCATTGTGCTTTTATTTAGACTGCCCACCTGTTGGAGCAATCTACAATGCCTGAGTGCTTGCAGCCTCTGCACTGAATGTGATGGCAGCCCATTCAGTTTCCATTGAAAAATACTCCAAGGGAAAACAACAGGTAAGTGTGTCAGACCAATGTTTAATTTTTTAATACACAACATTTTTTCTGACACAATGAAAATATTTCATTTTATCTGCCCACAACGATCAAAGAAGTAGACTGAAAACCTGGCATTTTGTTCACCATAATGTTAACTGTAGTTTTAGCATGCTCTGCAAAGTTCTGTACAGTAATACCTTGACATACGAGTGGCCCGACATACGAAGAATTTGAGATGCGAGTAAAATTCCGCTGCCAAAATTAATCGATTAATAAATTGACAGCTTTCTCGATCGTGCTAATCGATAGATCATTTTTGGACATTCAAATTAGTACAAATTGTTTGCAATTGTTGATTTAAAATGAGGAAAAACAGGAAATAATCTATAATCTTCATTTGAATTTCATCATAAAACAGAAAGTTGGCACTCATCATTTACTTTCTCGGGCCACACAAAATGATGCGGCGGGCCACATTTGGCCCGCGGGCCGCCACTTTGACACCTGTGCCTTAAAGTATAATTTAAAAAATAGGTTCGGAAATTCAAGTGTTGTTCCGTAAAAGATTGCTATTTTTGCAAAACTAATAACGCAAAATAACTTTAATAATATGCTGAGTTGGAGAATGAAAGTTGCAAAAATGATTTTTGATTTTGTTCTGTGCTCATAAATTAAAATTAATTTACTGGCTGAGCAATATTAATTTTTGGGCTCAAAAATAATTTTTAGAGCCAGGCTGTTGGAGAATGACCACATTCGGCGCAGAATTGTTTCTTGAGTTTCCGAGTATGCATAATATACTTTGAAGTTGGTAAGTTGTGTGTTTACGTGCGTGTGAATGTATGTTTACTGAGCCCCCACCCCATCGAAAATGTCTTTACATTTCTTATCCATTTCAATAGCTTAACAAATCATTTTCTTATCTTTTTTCCTTTTTTTGCGTACATATATACTTTTGCTGACATATTGGTAAAATTTGTATACTTTTATCTCTTTTAAAGGGTGTAGTATTAAAGATTGTGGAACAAGTTATGATCATTCACTGTAAAATGTGCTTCTACTTACGAAACCACTTCTGGAACTAGTTTCATAATTAGAAGTACCACTATGTTGCCTAAATACATTTGAGAGAAATAATAATTATCCATTCATTTTCTTCATGAGCTTTTCTCACAGACACCATCGTAAATTATAATGTCACAAGCAATGTTCCCTCTAATTTTTCGTTTGTCTGAGCAGAAAGACAACCTCCCTGAGCACACTCAGTACCAGTGTGAGCAACATCGTCATTGCTCGCTATGGGCACACACCAGTAGAACACCTGCCATGAGCAGGTGCATGTCAGGGTACCTTGCTTGTTATATTTTTGATGGTGAAAAGGCGGACGGGTGAAAGGGGAATGCACGCACATGCGCATATCATGCTTGACAATATTAGCAATTGACGATGCTGTTTTCCTCTGCTACCGGCAACAGAAACGTTCCGGATTACAGCCGAAATGGGTAAAACGAGATCGTAAAAAACATATTTAAAAAAGAAAAAGTTTTTTTCCGTACAAAGGTTTTTATACAGCGTACACAATTTGAAATGATCAAAAAATGTATACCTTGACAGGTATGTGTCTACTAGCCATAAATGATCTAGTCCTAATAAAATGTAATGATTCATATCTGTGGATAAAATATCTAAATAAATAACACTAGAATCTGCACAAATCTGACTTCAAGTTGACCTCATTTTTCACATCTGTCCTTCTCACTTCTCATTCTGCTTCAAATGACTTTTCTGCTGAATGTGTCACTCGAGATAGTCAAGCGTCCATTTATGTGCAATATTTTTCCATCGGAAAACTAGCTTACAACTTTAGCTTCGCTGTATGTTTTGTAGAGAACTTTCTTTTGATTTTGATTTGATTTATTTCATAAGGGACAGCACATATTCATGAACATACATATGTAAATATGTAAGATTGCAGCCAAGGGCTAATTTCCATCTATAGTCCATCGTGTAAATTGAAGACAAACGATGACATATACCACACACACACACACTGAAACACACAGACGCACACTTGGCAAAGTTTTCGACAGTTCTCACCCAATTTCACTGCTTGTTCTTCTATTTGCTCCGACAGCCATTCCACCTTAGAAGAACCGCATTTTTTTTTTACTTTGACTCGTTTGGCCATGATAAAGGCTTGCCAGCAGCTCCACCGAGTTGTTGGCTATATGCTAACCTGCAAAATGAACTCATGCCGCGGAACGTGACCCAAACCGCATCATATCATTGGCTGGACACGGTGTTTGTCAGTTTTTGATTTTGTGCGCTGCATACGTTTGCCGTGCGCAGAGAACGCGAGAGTAGTGCGCAGCTTAGAGGGAACATTGGTCACAAGTCAAAGTGAAGCAAGCCGCAACCATTGGGCATGCCAGAGTCAATTACAAGCATCATGACCTCGTGTTTTGGCAACTGATTTTCACACTGTTGTTATAAATGTCAAATATGCAGTCGAAGCTAATTAATGAATTTTATTTAAAAAATGAGTAGAGAAAATACATGCAATAAGGACACTGTACATTCTATTTCAAATCAGGAACATTGGAAAACGTCATTAAATTTGCCAATATTTTACAGAAAGTCAAAGAATATTTTCAAGATAATAGAGCAAATATCGTGTGGAAACACCCATTTCAAAGGCATTTCTTCTTTGGCATACTGGCAACAATACTTCTTTCATTATCATGATGTCCTCGAACTGATCCATGAACCCGTTAATAAAAATAACTCCTTCAAGTTCAAGAAACATACCCATATAATAATGCTAATACCACCATGATTCACTGTGTACTGTGGCTTCTGTGTATGATAAAATGCCTGTTAACTATTAGAACAACAAAAAAAGAAAATTCTTGCTTTCAACATTCCACAAATTATTACTTACACCTCATCTTTTTCAGTCAGTCATTCTTCTTTGGTAAATTGTAATGAGCCCTTGATAGGGGGGTTCTTGGTTAATTAGCTTCACATAAACGATTGTCACAGTACTCGATGGCAAATTGACATTTTCTTTGATTCACCCGGAACTGATCATTGTTTGAGCATTGGCCAGTCTGATAATTTTAACATTCTTTGGGATGGGTTGTCTTTCCTCCTCATCTTTCTGATTTGAGCTATTTTAAAGGTTTTAATATCATTATAGCAGAACATTTAATTCTTAATTCCCTGCTAAACACCCATTTTCACGAGAATCCATAACCTTCTTATTTGAACTCAGCTATTTTTCAACACACCCCTTGAATTCATATTTCAGTTTCACACAATCAGCAGCATCGAAGTACAGTAATCCCTCGAATATCGCAGTTAATGAAGACCAGACATGCCCGCGATAATCAAAAAATCGCTAAGTAGTATAAGTATAACCCTTATTATAACTACCCTTTTTCTTCAGTGCTGAGTCCTAGTAGCAAGAGTGGCTTCCGCTCACGAGTTTCAGCGTGGTTTTGACATTTTTATGAACTTTAATTAAAAAAAAAAAATAATAATAATAGAAGAAAAAAATTGGGAAGAAGTGAATTCGCGATAATTACGGGAAGACTGTATAATCTTTTGGTTTCTATACCTTTACTTTGAGATGTCCTAAAACTTATTAGGATTGTAGAACAGAGATTTATCTTGCTGCTGTATTGGGACTGTTATTATTTCGAACCCAATTGTACAATATGTCTGTTACGTCCCAACAATGCAAAGCGGCTTTCAAGTCCTATTGTTAACATCTAGTGGCCAGTGTTGTATTTGAACATTTCTTGAATTAAAAGATTTAAAAAAAAATGTTTTAAAGGAAGCAGTGGTTCAATTGGTAATGCAAATCATCCATGGACTTAAAGGTTGACGGCTCGACTCCCCAAGCATACTAGGGTAGCGCCTACATTGCTGGAACCGCCCTTATTGGTGCATTAACGCATGTGTGAGTGTGATGAATATGAGTGCTGGAACATGGGTCATGTGTGTCGTCTGAATGAATGAATGATAAAAGACTATACAAATGCAATTTCCATTTTTTTTAATTAAATGATCAAATCAAATGTGTAATTCAAAATCTACATACTGCAAATACAAATGGAGCACATGACCAGCTGTATAAATTTCTTCCTTACTTAAAAACACAATATGAACTTTTTGTGTGACCAATATTTTTGAGATCTGTAGTGAAGGAAACTACTGTTTGTGTTTTAGCCCTCGGGTACCCATTGATCCCGTCATCATTCACATGATGGGAACATGACTACAACCGTTTTTATTTTTTGACAGCTTCTGTCAATGTTTATGACAATTTTTTTGGTGATTGAAATGATTGTACTTAATTTCTTTTCACAGATGCAAGGAGTATCTAAGGTAGAGAGCGATTCAGAAGAAAAGTTTGAGGGGATGTTAGCAGAGTCACCTAGCCCGACATTCACAGATCCATTGACGCCCATGGACGTGGACAAGGCCTCAATATATCGGTATAATGAAGTCTCTGTATTTTTTTGTTTGGTTTGTGGGATGTGATTGTGAGTGAACTGTGGTGTATCTAGCTACCGTATTTATTCGAGTATAACGCGCAACCATAATTTGTGACTTAAGGGTACTCGTAACTGGCAAATGCTGAACACATGTCGCCATGGCAAAACATTTATTCACAACATATGATACGGATACCTGGTAAAACAAACTTCCAGTATGAACACAATTCTAAGATTGAATTTAAAAATGTAAAAATCCATCTAATTCATCATCATCATAACAACATTTTTCAAAGTCTGTTTCGTCATCATCAGATTCACCAAACAATTGATTCCATTCTTCTTGAGCAAGGATAGGGCTCTCTCGAGTGAGCTAAAGTTTCTCTGGAGCATTTTTTCTTTATTTTACCCTCCCCTATGAACTTCCCAAAGACAAGGGCTGGTTTTTGTAAAAGAAGGTAGAGTATATCCCCTGAGAAGGGGGATATACATTTTCCTTCTTTGGGCCCTGGTAAAATGGGCCGTCGTGCGCCATCTGATGGACAAAGACAGGTGTTACGTCTCCCATTATAAGAGCTGCGGAGGGGACATTTTCACCGGCAGAGGGCAGTTTTTTATCGGGATAAGGTCATAAAAGCAAAGACCTCATGTAAAATGCACACCTGTACTTTGCTTCAGTTTTTGGTATAACATTTTGTGCGGTATACTTGAATAAGTACGGTACATTCCTAAAGAAAATATGTACGACCTTCTTGATTTGATCACGAAAAAATGAGCAATATATTTGTTCATTTTTTAAAATAGAAAACCCAATCAAATTTAGCATGCCGTTTATAAATGAATTTATCTTGGCCTGAAGTCACCAACTCCGGCACTCCAGGGCCCTTATTCAGTCGGTATTCCACATCTCCGTCCTCTACCTCAGTGGCCCCCAACCTTTTTATCAGCACGGACCAGTCAAGCACTTTCAATGCATGACGACGTGTTATGAAAGCCACGTTTAAAGCATGCCAAAGCTCGAAAAAAAACAAGAAAACACGTGTGTAATGGCCCGACCGATATACACATTGAATAGGTTTCTTTCCTATAACCTGCGGTGACTCGGACCTGGAAAGACCAAGTGAGTCAGGACGTAGAGCAGCGACAATCTGGAAACGCGGCCTACTCACAGTGCACCACCAGCTTTGTGTGGGAGATGGTGATTTGTTTTACTTGCAAAAAATTAAGAAATGATGCCCATTTTTTTTTATCATTTAACGCACAGAATTTGATCTAGCAGTCTTGTACAGTACAGTGGAAGTGACTGATTGTGTGGTGCCTTTGCGTGACTTTCGCGTAGGCAATGATGTGAATGTGAGTGGGAATAGTGACTGGTGAGCAGTATTTCTGAGATACTGTATAAATCAAAAGCACATTATTAGGGTCAATATTATAAGGAAGTTAGTAATTCACCCAGTAATGGTTGTTTTCTTACTGCAAAACAGAAAATAACCAACAAATAGTGAATGTTAATTTGCCGACATCTATTGGTGAAAAAGAGTATAGCAACGCTGTAGGCGAGCAGTTCAGAGACATGTATTTCTGAGATACTGTATAAATCAAAAGCACATTATTAGGGTCAATATAATAAGGAAGTTAGTAATTCACCCAGATATGGTTGTTTTCTTACTGCAAAACAGAAAATAACCAACAAATAGTGAATGTTAATTTGCCGACATCTATTGGTGAAAAAGAGTATAGCAACGCTGTAGGCGAGCAGTTCAGGGACATGTATTTCTGAGATACTGTATAAATCAAAAGCACATTATTAGGGTCAATATAATAAGGAAGTTAGTAATTCACCCAGATATGGTTGTTTTCTTACTGCAAAACAGAAAATAACCAACAAATAGTGAATGTTAATTTGCCGACATCTATTGGTGAAAAAGAGTATAGCAACGCTGTAAGTCTTGTGCGCATATAAACTGTACCCTTGATTCATTAATCTTTTTTTGTTAAATACAGCTTATATGCAAGAAATTACGTTAGTAGTTACCAGAGCCAAGTGACCAAACATTCAGTCAGTCAAACAGTCACCAATTCTTTTCAACAGTGTGTATGCATATGTTTCCCTTTTACAGACATCCCCTGTTTCCATTGTTGGCACTGTTGTTCGAGAAGTGTGAACTGTCCACTCTCAGTTCTGAATGCATAACCTCTGCAAGCTTTGACGTGGACATTGAGAACTTTGTCCGCTGTCAGGAGAAAGACGGAAAGCCCTTTTTCAGTGAAGACCCAGAACTTGACAACTTGGTGAGCTTGCATTCTATGACTCATGATGAATTGACATCCATTCCAACAGTTGGTTTCCCATAACATCATTTATTAAATTATTATCTTATCATTACACTATTGGTCTGGTGGTTTAAAAAGAAAAACAATCTTTGCAAATGTAAAAACTGAGCCCATGAAGAATAGATTGGTGACACAGACACAAAAGCTTTCTCATAAGGACCCTGACTTTTAGCATGAAGAAAAAACTTCTTAATGATGAGGTATTATGTACTGTTTTGGCACATTTCAAAACTAAGTATGTACATATGATTAATCGCTACCTTGATTTCTTATGCTGATTCTTTTTCCAATGAAGACATCCAATTCATAGATTAAGAAAATAATTGTTGCGTAAACTAAGGAACCTCATTTGCCATTTTAATTTGCCTCACGACCTAAAATATGAAAAATCTTCCCTGCCATTCTGACATTCTCGCTAACAGTTCATGTAAACTCTAGCACTAAAACAATGGGTGTATGACATCACATTTATTCAAAAATTCCTCTGCTGTTTTCAAATATTTTCTCTGTCCTCCATCCTAGGAAATTTGTGAATTGTATCTCTACATACTTTGAGCAAACAAAATTCAAATGAAAGTCATTTACAGTATACGAAACAATTACTATTGCTTTGAAATATTCAGACATTTTATGTTGGCTAAATTGCTGTATTATTGGGTGCACAAAAAATTCAGAGATTTCATAGCTTGGAAATGATTTTATTGTGTTCTGTTGTTTAGATGGTAAAAGCTATCCAGGTTTTACGAATCCACCTACTGGAGTTGGAGAAGGTCAGCGACCTGTGTAAGGACTTTTGCAGCCGATACATTGCTTGTCTCAAGACTAAAATGAATAGTGAAACCCTGCTGAGTGGAGAGCCTGGTAGTCCTTATTCTCCTGTTCAAAGCCAGACCCCAAGTTTCTCTCCAACCAAATCCCAGGTCGTTGAATCACGTCAAGCCACCCTGACAATGTATTCAGAGATTTTCAAAAAACAAAAAACTATCTAAGGTCCTTTGTTGTCAGGTCCCCTGTTCCGTCTCAGGGAGTCCTCACGGTCAAATTGTGGTCCCGGCTTCAGCCTTGCAACAAGGAAATGTCACCGTCACAGCAGTAAATCCCACACAGGTCGTTGCAGGTATGTCATCATGGCATACCACCACACCTGCAGGTAACTGTTACTGTATTATTGCAGCTGGGATTTTTTTTCCTGTAGAAAGTGGCACTATCTTTCTGCTTTCGACCTCCAACAATGCCAATATATGCATTTGTGTGTTCCTCCCAGGTGGCACAGTGTATCAACCCGTAACAGTAGTCACTCATCAAGGGCAGGTGGTAACACAGGCCATTTCTCCAGGGACTCTACGTGTCCAAAACAATCAGGTTTCTCATTTTCCTTTCTTTGAATGCCTTTGTTGTTGGCATTGGCTCAATAGACTAGCTACCCAATTCTGTTAGAAAATATCTTTTAATATGTTGGTGAACTAGCAATGTTTAAAAACATGAAATTCAGGAATTGCTTGTGAATTGATAAGCAAAGTGCATCCAGACATCATCAGACCTTTTCTCCAGCTACTTACCGTGTTTTCAAGTATAAGTGACACTCTTAAAATTGCCTTAAAATCATTGAATTTTACAATTTCTCGCGTATAAGCTGCCCCCTGATTCGCAATTTTCACCTCCATGTTCATGGTTTTAATAGGGAGTACAAATGTCTTATACTTTTGAAGGGAAAATCTTAAGAAAAATCATCGCACTTGGTATTTCAGAGATACTGTATGAATCAAAAGCACATTGTTAGGGTCAATATCATAAGGAAGTTAGTAATTCATCCAGTAATGGTTGTTTTCTTACTGCAAAACAGAAAATAACCAATAAATAGTAAATGTTAATTTGCCGATATCTACTGGTGAAAGAGTATAGCATAGCTGTAAATCTTGTGCGCATATAAGGCGTACCCTTGATTCAGTCAACACATTTTGGAGTTACAAATATGGCTTATATGCGAGAAAATACGTTCGGTAGTTCACTCCAATAATTTTTGTGGAGCCCTGTTTCATTGAATTTTTTTTATAAGCAATACAGGCAGTTGCCCACTCACTATTCCAGGTTTTATTTTTGGTTCAGATTAGGCGTGCATTAACTCTTATTTCTGATAATCACAGTCTCGCAAATCATAACCACAATTGCATTGCGGAAACACAAATGTGCAGTACTGTATCCGCAACATGGATCGACATACAACCAGATTTCTTTAGGACCGATTTGTCGGTCCCGAATGTGGTCGTAAATCAACAACCGCCTGTATTCAATTACAAAGCCTGACATTCATGGGCAGCCCGTTGGAGCGAGTGGTTAGGGAATCGGCCTCACAGCTCTGGGGTCCTGGGTTCAAATCCAGGTCACGTCCGCCTGTATGGAGTTTGCATGTTCTCCCTGGGCCTGCATGGGTTTCCTCCCATATTCCAAGGACATTCATGGTAGGCTGATTGGACACTCTAAATTGCCTCTAGATGTGTGAGCGTGAATGGTTGTTTGTCTCCTTGTGCCCTGCAATTGGCTGCCCACCAATTCAGGGTCTCCCCCGCCTCTGGCCCAAAGTCAGCTGGGATAGGGTCCACCACCCCCCACGACCCTAGGATAAAGCGGAAAATGAGATGAAATGAGCCTGACGTTCATTTCCAATTATTTATTTTTGGTTCCAATTCTTTGGGTAGCAACACATTGCTCGTACAGTATGTAAATAAAATTGAGTACCTTTGGTGTTGTCTCACCTATTGTCTCTTTGTTCAGCTCCAGCTGCGGTTTCACCAGGACTTAAACCTCTTCAACAATGATGACAGCTCAACAAAAAACAAACGTGGTGTACTACCCAAGCATGCCACCAATGTCATGCGCTCATGGCTTTTCCAGCACATTGGCGTAAGTCTGTGTGCATCAAGTTATCCGTAAATTTTGAAATACAAAAACAACAACCGTCTTCCTTCATTCCGTAGCACCCGTACCCAACAGAGGATGAAAAGAAGCAGATAGCCAGTCAGACAAATCTGACACTTCTACAGGTCAATAATTGGTGAGTGGTGTCTTAACATTCACAGTATTTAAATGCGTTTTAGGATAAGATATGTTAAACATTAGGCCCGGCACCCAAGTGGTTAGCACGTCGGCCTCACAGTCCTGGGGTCGTGGGTTCGATCCCAGGTCGTTCCCGACTGTGTGGAGCAGGAGTCTCAAACTGATTCCGCAAAGTGCCGCAGTGGGTCCTGGTCTTTGTTTCAACCGATCCAGTGTCGACAAAATAAGTAGCACCTGGCTGCAATCAACTGATTACACTTGCAAAAGCTGTCCGGTTGTTCGGTTTGAAAACCTGTGGCCCTATGAGGACCGGTTTGAGACCACTGGTGTGGAGTTTGCACATTCTGCCCGGTTTTGTATGGGTTTACTCCAGATACTCCTGTTTCCTCCCAGATCTATGCGTGGTTGGCTGGTTGATCACATTAAATAGTTCCTAGGTATGAGTGTGAGCGTGAATGGTTGTCCGTCTTCTTGTGCCCTGCGATCGGCTGGCCACCAATTCAGGTTGTTCCCCGCCTCTGGCCCAAAGTCAGCTGGGATAGGCTCCAGCACCCCCCATGACACTTGTGAGCATAAGCGGTAGAGAATGAATGAATTTGTTTAACAATGTTTGAATTACAGAGTATACTGCTTTTATTGGTCAATACTGTATGTTGACGTGCAGCAGTGATCCGTGAATTTCCTAACGACGCCTTCAGCTGTCTGAATAAATCCAACCCTCAAAAACTATGTTATGGCTATAAAACCTCTATTGCAGCTAGAGCTGCGACACGTAAAAAGCATCAATGATATCCTCATAGAATTCAAATATTATTTAGGAATACAGTGGTACCTCGAGATTAGAGCTTAATTTGTTCCGGGACTGATCTCGTATGTCGATCTTCTCGTAACTCGAACAAACGTTTCCCATTGACATGAACTAAAAACAAATTAATTCGTTCCAACCCTCTGAAAAAAACACCAAAAACAGGATATTGGATTGGAAAAAAATGTTTTATTTCTTCTAATTCGCCATCTTTTAACAAAGTAACACATAACTAGTGGTTTAATAGTACTAAAATGTGTTTAATAGTACTAAAATTATACGGATTTTGAAGGGGGGCCCGGACAGTCCACCACTGTTGACGTGTCTCCTGGGTTGAGGGAATCATTTCATTAGGTCCCACCGGTGGGACAGAGAATCAAACCAAGACTAAACACAGAATTTATCCTGTTTTGGGTTTGCAGGTTTATAAATGCTCGAAGACGGATTCTACAGCCCATGTTGGATGCTAGCTCGTCTGAGATGCCTAAAGCTAAAAAGAAGACTCCCCAAAACCGTCCACTACAGCGCTTCTGGCCAGACTCCATTGCCTCGGGGGGTGGCACGCCACAGCAAGTTACAATGCCAGACGGTATAGATTTTTGAAATATTCCTACCTTCATAATCCTTTGGCTCTCCAAATACCACAGCATAATAAAACAGTTGGGTAGTTGACCTACATATTCACATACAATTTTTCTTAAACACTTGCAAACAGAAGATATACATAATTCTGAAGTGACCTAAAACACTCTTGGATTCACTTCAATACGCCAGATGAATGACTTAAATATGTTTAATCTATTTATACTCCCTAAACTGTATCTTAAATATTCCTTGGGGTACCCAAATACTCTTAAGTTATTTGACTACTCCTAGATGCACCCAGATAATTTTTTACGTGAGCTAAATACTCTTAAATCTATTTTTATGTCCTTAAAGTAACCTAATTTATTAACATGACTGTTAGCCTTGTCATGTCCCTAGCCACAGCTCTTGAGATGATCTGAAGCAGTTCAAATAAGCATCATCCTGCTGGCAGAGGTACTGAGAGAACTGGCAAAGAGAAACAAGGTCAGCGCCGCTAATTGGAAAGTTCCAGCTGCAAGCCTATCTCATCTTTACACAACAATAAAATCTTGGCGCATCGTAAATCTTTTAAAATGGGCACATCTTGGCTTAACCATTGAGAACCATGCTTGAAGTATAGTAATACCTTGAGATACAAGTTTAATGCATTGCGGGACAGAGCTCGTATATCGATTTACTCGTATCTCAAACCAACGTTTCTCATAGAAATAAACTAAATACAAATTAATTTGTTCTCACCCTCTGAAAAAACACCCGAAAAACAGGATATTGCAACAGAAAAACATGTTTTTATTGGTTCTAATTCACCACCTACTCACAAAGTAACAAATACCTCTCCAGTGGTTATGATCTTCAATACTAAAATGTAACATTAATCAGTACAGACAGATGGCGTGGACAAAGAGAGAGTTGACGGACGCGCTCGTAACATAACATAAACTTTAAATTAAACTTAAATGAATTTAGATTACTCTACACTTAAAACTAAGTTTTAATCTAACATTACATTAAATTTAAACCTTATGCAATAACCGAGGCAAAGAAGTTAATGTATTCCACCATGCCTTTCAAGGTGGAACTTCCTACTTCTCTATGAGTCAGAACCGAGTGTTCGTTTCGTCCAGTTATTTATTTATTTATTTTATTATCGAACCAGCCATGATTCAATTTGAAGGGTTTTTTTGGTGTCTTTTTCAAATGCTTGCTTTGCTTTCACTCCATGTAGATTCCACTAGCTTTTTTGCAGATTATCGACTCAGTCAGGCTAACTCCAGTGAAAAATGCAACCTGTACGCCCTGTGAAAGACAGTACGCTATTATAAGCATCCTCTCGCGCAGTCGGCCATCAGGCTGTCTCGTATACTTGTTTCTCAAGTAATATATTTCCCCGGAGTACAAATTTGTTACTTTGAAGGGAAAATCTTAAGAAAAATCATCGCACGTGGGATTTCCAAGATACTGTATAAATCAAAAGCACATTAAAAAAATTATTCATCCATTAATGGTTGTTTTCTTACTGCAAAACAGAAAATAACCAAGAAATCGGATATGTTACATTCTAAATGTTATATCTACTGGTGAAAGAATATAGAAAGTATTGTGCGCATATAAGCCACATCCTTGATTCAGTCATCATTTTTTTATTTACAAATACGGCTTATATGCGAGAAAATACAGTGTGAGAATAATGCTTATACATAAAGTATAACATGCCTCACGTGCTGGTTTAGCTCAACAGATTAACTAATTGAATATTTCGAACAGCAACTTTTTTTTAAATTTTTCCACTTTTTAGGGTAAAAGGTTGATCCAGTCATGGAAAAAAATGGCTTTCGTTATAAATCTAATTTTTAAGCTTTACAGAAAACACCCCAGGATAGGTCAAATACAAGAATTGTACGTTTTTATTGCATATCTTCCACTTTAAAATGATGCTTTGCGCTAGTATTTTGATCAAATTATGAAGCAGCTACTATCATTTTTCTCCCATAAGATGTCACTGTTCCTTTTTGCTGGACCAAAGCTTGGAATCATTTTGTTGGGGAGAAGAAAAAAAAAGGAAAACTAGAAGCGTGAAATAAAACAATATTGTCGGACACTTTTGGTTTTTGTCTGGTCTTCAGGTACTATGGTGACTATGAATGTGGAAGGTCTACACAGCTTGACATCAGATGGCGCAACACTGGCAGTACAACAAGTCATGCTAGGAGGCCATAGTGAAGATGAGTCTGGAGACAGTGGAGATGATGACGATGATGCCGATATGTCTGGGCTGGGCCTCGACAACAGCGACTCACTGCAGTAAATAATTCAGACGAACACGTGCACTACATGTCCACAAAAGTGTAAAATAAGTCGAGAGAACTGACTAACCTTTTTTCGCAATTGTGCACAAACAAAAACACACATTAGGTTTCTACAGAGCACAACAGGAATATACGGAAATTGTTCCACACTTGACAAAATCCACCCTTGCTGTGCGTGTTTTATAAAAACTGTTTTTGATTAGTTGATGTAGCCGATTGCACTTTGTATATTTAAGCAAAAAAAAAAAATCTGAAGAAAAAGTGTTAAACACCAGAAGCAAGTTTGTATGCTACATTGATAAATATTGCGAAATGTAATATTGTTTTACTTCACCCCTCTTGAATTGTAACTTTGGATGACAACACTTTGAAGTTGTATTGTAAGAATTTGTCTCTTTTTGCATGCTTGTGTTTTGAGTAGATGTGTGCAAGACTTACTCCATAGCTCTCACATGGACCTCTGCAAACGAGCAAAGCTCTAGGAGTTTCAAAATAAAAGATGCTTATTTTTATATTCATGAGAAAAAAAAATCCAATTTTTTCCCCCCATGTTTTGTTTCATTTTGTAACAAATATTGATGTACAGCAACCTTATTTTCCAAGGTTCTTTGTCTAAAAAAAAAGGAAAAAGATTTTGATACATTATTTAAATTGGTTTTTCAAATTAAAAGAGTCCTGTGAAGGTCTGTGTTCT